>NC_135505.1:110348105-110648105 GCF_052857255.1 Amblyomma americanum | reverse complement strand
GCTACCCATGGCCACGAAGTGCTTCGTTTACCACCGTACCACTGAGAGTTCAATCCAGTTGAACTAGTCTGGAGCCAGGTGAAGGGATACATCGCAAGTCGCAACACGTGTTTCACTTTGGCTGAAATGGAAAAGCTCCTGCCAGAAGCACTGGCGTCTGTAAGCCAGGAAAACTGGCAAAACTGTTGTGTTCATGTGGAGCAAGTTGAGGCTGAACCATGGCAACGCGATATGATTGTTGACACTGAAATTGAACCGGTTGTCTTCAGCATTTGTGACTCCTGCAACTCCTCTTCTGAAGAGTCGAGCACTCATTTCAGTGATGGAGATTTAAGTGGCATCGAGGAACTTGTTTGACTTCGATTGGATGTGTAATACACATGCCACTGAGAGGAGAGGACTCATCGGCATGCTGTGATCACTCTTGTGTGTGCATGTGTGTAAAAGCGCAAGCTCATCAGCATCAAATTGTATCAGGCAGTAACTTGTAGTGTAGGTGTTGAGGTGAATATGAAGGACGTGGCGGTGGTGGTGCGTGGTCGTGTTAAGTGTCTGTATAGAAGTAGAATTTGTAAGGGAGGGCGAATAGTACTTGTTCCAATTAGAATGTGAATAGCGTTGCGCATCGTCAATGTGTGCAGTTTTTGGAAGATTCATTGCAGAAAAATACAGTGGAGCTTAATCCACTGCTAGAGTGTAACTGAAATCCAACAGGACATGAAAGAATTAAAGTCAATGTGAAGAAAATGCTACAAAAAGACCAGGAGCTTGAAATGAAAAAAAAAAAAGGCTGTAAGAGAGAGTAGGTGAGCTTCAACAGTATTAGAGACTCAATAATTTGGAAATAAGGGGATTACTGATTGACTGCGATGAAGTGGCAGCTGTGAAACAAATAGGCAAAAAGCTCGGAGAGATTGAAGATGCTGACATCGATGTGTGCCACAAAGTTCATGTGCCAAAATCCAGCAACAAGAATGTAATTGCTTGTTTTACATGCCGCTTCACACTCAGTGCTGTTTTGGCTAAGGCAAGGAAAAATTGCCTAACTACAGAAGACCTTTGCCTATAAGGCAACACCCAGACGATGTTTGTGAACGAGCACCTGACTCGAAAGAATAAGCAACTGTTAGGCGCTGCTATCTCACGAAAGGAGTAGGCTGGAAATTTGTCTGGACCAGCAATGGAAAGATTCTTGCACGTCGAGGCGAGTCAACACCTATCTTGCATATTGCAAATGTAAGTGATATCGATCGCATGACGGCAAAGCCTCGGTTGTCCACTGAAAACGGGGATGGGCCAGAAAGATAGAAATAGCTTCACATGTGGCCTTATCAGCTTATTTTTTGTGCTTCTCAAAGCTGCTTATGGTACGGGCTATGTACGGAACGAAGTGTGACTATGAATACTTTAATCAGTATATCTCAGACAACAAATGGACACATAAATCGTTTTCTATGTATGCACTGCATTGTCGCAGTCTAAGGAATAAGGGCGAACAGCTCGAAGCTTTTTTTGATGACCTTGCCCTCAAATTTGATATGTTATGTTTTACGGAGACCTGGTTTGCTAATGAATTTTATGTACATACTTTTGACGGTTATAGCCATTTTGGTTTCTTTAGAAAGGACAAGAAAGGTGATGGTGTTTCTATATATGTTAGGATTGGGTTGAAATGCACTGTGCTACAGGAATTTTCTACACTTAAAAGCGATTATGAAATAATCACTAAGATGTAACGATGCAGTTGTGGTACTTGTCTACAGACCACCAGCAGGGAAAATACCCTGTTTCGTTGAATATTTAGACTTAATTTTAATGGAATTATCCCAAACTGATGGAAAGGCTATTGTTGTAGGAGACATCAGTATTGATTCACAAGTGTCCAGCAATGCTCAGAGTGACTTTTTATCAATGATGATTTGTCGTGGCTTCAGAAATATTATTGCTTGTCCCACGCGAATACCTGACACTTCTGAAACCATGATATCTGCTTTGTAGTTTAGGAGATAGGCAACACCGCCTCCGGTGCAATTGTGTCTGGAATCGGTGACCATCTGCCTTTGTTCTGTATATTAGAAGGTCGTGTCTCAAGACAGCTGACTGCAGAAGGGTATAAAGCCAGGAAATTAAAGCTCGTTATCCACATTTAGAACCCTCACTCTTGAGATAGATTGGTCTGGCATGTTTTGTGAAAGTGACGCGCAGAAAAGCTTTTCTACCTTTTATGGTAAAATTAGGGACCTATATGAGAAAGCTTTTCCAATATGCTATTGGAAGAAATTAAAAAAGCACGAAAGCTGTGGATGAACGCTGATATTTATCACAAAATAAGACAAAGCAACAAGCTCTTTGAGGATTACCTTAAGGCAAAAGACCAATCAAAAGTCAAGGAATTTAAAAAATTCCGCAATAAAGTTAATGCTCACATCAAGAAAGCTAAACATGCCTATCAGAACAGTAAATTTGAAAATATTGACCAGCCACATAAGTTCTGGAAGGTTTTTAACGAACTTTCAAATGCTCGAAGGATGGATACTGCTCCCTCTGACATAAACTTAGGTGGCCAAATAACATCAGGGCTGGAGCTCTGTGAAAAGTTTAATGAACATTTTCTCGCAGGTGGTAATAGGCAAACAAATGCTGGGTTGTTACCTGAAGAAACAAAATACATAAACAGACATGTCGAACATTCAATATTTTTAGCACCTTGTGATGAGACTGAAATTAAGGAGATTATTGAATCATTAAAAAGCTCTGTGCAGCTGGCCCTGATGATATTAAAGCCTTGCTAATAAAAGTAGTAGCTGATGTTCTTGGAGCACTGTCGTTGCATATTTGTAATTGTATTCTGAATGACAGCTGTATCCCTGAAGAACTAAAGGTTGCACGAGTAATGGTAATACATAAAGGAGGAGGAAAGGAAGACCTAAACAACCGTAGGCCAATATATCTATATTGTGTTTTTTCGAAAGTTGTTGAACGTTTGATCTACAGGAGGCTTTCCACATTTCTAAGCCTAACCCCCGAATGCAGAAATGTAACTTGACTCATACTTGACTTGCGCTGTTCTCGACGGTTTCATCATGTCCCATAAATCTTACTAGACTTGGAAGGCGACCTCTGCTCTTGGCTTGACCGAAGGCAGCCATATTTCAAGTCTGTGTCCAGGGTGGCTTGAAACCGACTTCGCCAAGTTTCTGCGTTATTTCCAACATGGCAGCCCGCTGGAACGTCACGCGCAGGATTTCTTCCTTCGAATTCGCGTGCTACGCAATGGATGTAGCTTTTTCGAAGGCACATCCGTTGGCGAAAGCTCCACGACCGGCCTTGAGCAATCGGGGCAACCCCATGGAACTGTACAGTGAAGACCAGTTCCTCGCCCGGTACAGATTTTCAAAGACCGCCATGCGCAAGTTGCTCTCCATGCTGCCTGTGCAAGAGTGCGCCGACAACAGGGGACAGCCTGTGCCTCCCATGCTGCAGCTACTTATGCCACTGAGGTTTTATGCAGCTGGAACTTTCCAGACAGTGACAGGAGACCTGGTGCACATTCCACAGTGTGCCGCGCAGTTGGCAAAATGACTGTGTTAATAGCCAAACACCTGCGCCTGATGCTCGTCCACTTCCCCCAAGCGTCTGAATTTGCCAGAGTGATGCGCGACTTTTATGAGCTGGCAGAATTTCCGGGAGTCACCGCATGCACAGACTGCACGCACGTTCGGAATAAAAGCCCCGGTGGTGAAGACGCAGAAGTGTTCCGTAACCGGAAGGGCTACTTCTCTATCAATGTGCAGGTAAGCAATGAACATTTTCAGCCTTTTCTTGCAACACGCTTGCTGTCCCCCTTTTTTTTTTCGTGTCGCCACGAACGTGCATCCGTGGTCATGCTTGTCTAGTGTGCTTGTGGATGAAATATTGTGAAATATGTCACTGTGTACTATTGTGCTCAATATGAGCTACACCTACCGCGCGAGTGACCAGTCAAGCGCTAGTGCACTGCAGCTCATACTGAGCGCGATAGTACAATGCTGCGCTCGAGGTCCAGCTTTTTCTTTTAAACGCAGTGACTGCCTGAGAATCTAGCTTTGCTAACCATTAAGACCACCGGTCAAGCGCTGTAATGCGTTAGTTTTTTTTTTTTGCTTGTGGCCCTGGAAAGTGGTTTTCACAAGTGATCTGGATTTTTTCGATAAAACAATACCGTGTCAACAGCGTCCGTACTGCACGGGTAGTTTATCCTCAGTCTAGGAATTAATAGGCACCGTACGCGGCCCTAGTTGTGCTGACTGGTATATTGCTGGTTTAATGCAGGCTGTCACTGGACCACAACTCCAGTTTTTCGATGTCGTTGCCAGCTGGCCAGGTTCAGTGGACGACAGTCGAAATTTTGATAATTCCCGCGTGTGGGTAATATATGAGGAAAGCCGGGTGCCTGGTGTGCTGCTGGGAGACGCTGGATATGGGTGCCAGCCATTCTTGATGATGCCGCTCTCGGACCCTGGCCCAGCAAACACACCAGAAGGAAGGTAGGTTGGCGGTGACATTGCGTGGCACGAGCTTTGACCACACGTTTGATGTGTGGTATCGATTCGTAACAAATGCAGTTTTGCCCTGTTAATATGGACGACTCGAGTTATGTATATTTTTCCTGGATTTTTCTTGTTTAGTATTTGTGTGTGTGTGCAGTGTCATGGTATACAGTGGCAGTCAGCATGCTTTACTATCCCCCACACTGCATGAATGGCTGTGAAAAAAAAATTACCTCCATGCACACACTGAAAAACCACTATCAGCAGCTGTCAGCATAAGGAGTTGCGAGTTTTTGTTTGGAACGCGAACATGTAGTAGGAGATACATCATCTCATGGACCACTAGGCGTGTCTAACATGCTTCTACCTCCACCGCATAGTTTTAAAGATAATGGTGATCAGCTTCCAAGATTGCCATATTTTTACTTCAGTGCCCACCACTATGCAAAGAAGCAGTCCATAATCTTCAATATTTTTTGGTTATTTTTATTCATGACTCATTTTTGATGACTCGCTTTATGAACACTTTTCCTTGCTAACCAAAGTGTCCATTTTAACGAGGTACAACCGTACAGGGCAGTGTGTAATATTCATTTATTCACACAGGTACCAGAAAGCCCACATCAAGACGAGGAACAGTGTCGAAAGGGCATTTGGAGTGTGGAAGCGCCGCTTCCCTTGCCTGGACATGGGGCTGCAGCATAAGCCAGAGAAGGCGGCGTGCATAATAACAGCCTGTGCAGCACTTCATAACTTTGGCTGCTTGATGAAGGAGCCGCAGCCCAGTCACCACAGCTGCACTGAACACTACCGCCGCAGCAGCTGCAAGGAGACCACTGTACCTGCCACCTGTTGACGACCTCATCGACAGCGCATCGGGCATGCAGGCACAGTGGCTGCTGATCCAAAAGAGCTTCACATAGGTAAAAAATACAGAATTCTCCACGTTGTTTCGTGCATCTGGAGTCAAACATCCTTGCAAACTGCACCTACGTGTACTGCCTGCATCATAAATTTCATTCTGCAATGATTAAGAAAGCGTTGAGATTTCCTCTCAGCTTGTGAGGATCTTGAGTTTCGAGCTTGTCCCACTTTACAAAGCTATTTTTCCTTGCTTGTGTTCCTGCATTTGTTGACAGAGGGTCCGTTTTTCTGGTGCCATCATTCAAGAGTGTTGCATTGGCCTTGCAGGAGGCGAGTACAAGCATACTGCTTGCACAGAAGGTCAAATTCTCCAAAAGAGCCGTCTGCACCACGGGAGCTCCTTAACTAATGACCACTGCTAGAGCGACAACCGGGCCATTTTTGTGTGCACCAGTATTGCAGGCAGTGTCAGAGTGCACATTGCGGAAATATGTGCTGCTGTCATTCTGTTTTGCTTTTGTAGTTACCATTCTAAACGGCTATAGACAACAAAGTTTTGCTGGCATGTTTTCTTCTTTCAAGTGATGCGTTAGACGTTATACATGGATCACCTCGTGATATTCGCCTATGACTGCTAAATAATTTATAATTGAATTTCTTCTTAAGGCTGATTTGGTTTTATCAACTGAATGATGGCTGTGATGTGTAGTTGACCTTTAGGTCACGTGACACAGAAAAAAAGTTCAGGGGGACACTTTGTTGACCTAAAGTGCGGTGCAGTGAAAGCCTTTAGCGCAGTGTTGCTGCTTATGTCACTGATGTATGGTTAGGATGCTAATTAAGTACACAATTGTTTGTAAATCTTAAATGCTGGAGACACTAGAGGGTGTTTGGGAAGCATCCATCTGATTCAACGCCTTTCTGCAAACACTCTCCAGCGTCCTAGATAAGGAAAAGTACATATGCATTGGCAGGAAGTAGCATAGCCATTACCACGCTCGGCTGTGGACCGGGAGGATGGTGGTTCGGATTCCTTTGTGCACAAAGATTTTTTTTCTTATTGAGTTGGAGTGTAACTGACGAAAGGATAGACGCGAGCATGAGCCATTAAAGGCTTTCACCTTAAAAATTGGTCATATAAGAATGTAACTGCTCATACATCATTTATTCTCATTCCAGGTATTGAAGCAGGGTGGTGTGAGTGTTGTAGTGATTTATATAGCAGGTTTTTTTGTGCCTCACGTGACCTAAAGGTCAACTACACGTCACAGGCATCGTTCGGTTGATGAACCAAAACAGCATGAGAGAAGTTCAATTATATATTATTTAGCGGTCATAGGCAAATACCACATGACGAGCCATGTATTTTAATGTCTAATGCATCATTTGAAAGAAGAAAGCATAAAACTAAAATTGGGTGTTTTTCTTGCGAGGTTTGTAACATCCCAAAGCGACTCAGGTTACGGGGATGTAGTGGAGGGCTCCACATAATTTCGGCCACGTGGGGTTCTTCAATGTGCGTTGACATTGCACTATACACGGGTCTCTTCGACCATCCTAGCCAGGATTGAACCCGCGTCTTTCGGCTCAGCAGCCGAGCACTGTAGCCACTCAGCCACCATGGCAACTTGGGTGTCTACAGTCCTTTAATGCTATCACTTTTGTTATGTTTGGGCACTGTGTTGGAGAAATCCAAGGAGAAACTCCATTCCTCCTATGGCTTGCAAGCTCCGACGGCTCCATCTGCATGGATTTGCGTGAGCCGAACAAGGCTATTGTGGTTGACAGTTTCCTCTTGCCACAAAGAGAAGAGCTCCTGCGTAGCTTGGCTGGGCCGCAGTGTGTTTTGAGGTTCGACCTTGCCTCGGCTTAACCACCAGGGCCGGACAGCCCTGACAGTTGGGAATTGACAACCTTCATTACTCATGATGCCCTTTTTCGCTTCAAGCGAGTTTGCTTCGGCCTTGCTTTGACGCTTTCAGCTTTTCAGTAGATGGCACACTTGCAGGGGACTTAATACTGAAAGGATGCAAGGGGCTTTTCTTCTACATCGACAACATCATAGTTCATGGCACCACCAGACAGGAACATGTGATCAACCTTCGTGCAGTACTTCAGCACCTGTCACAAGCCGCACTCCAGCTGAATCACAAAAGTCTTTGATGTTCCAAAGCTTACATTCTTGGGGCATGTTTTTCAGCAGTGAACGACGTTCCACTTTCGGTCAGCTCGCCTGTTGTATTATAACTTCACTGTAGGGTACTGTACAGGCAATGAAAGCTGTTGTGGTCCTTGTCTCGCCTTCCCTTACTGACCACATCATGCAGTGGGTCAAATAAGTTTGACGCAGGTGATGACGATTTCATCTGCCTACTATCCTTAGCTGTGACTGCACAAGAGCTACAAGAGGCAACCATTGACAAGATTGTCGCACAGGCCATGCAATTTACATCTGCAACATGGCCTGACAAAAAATCCCTGCCACATAATCTCAAGCCATACTATCTCTCACCCGTGGGGTTGTCCATCCTGCAGGACGTATTGTACCGAGGTGACAGAGTCGTCGTTCCCAAAAGTTTGTGACAACGCCTCATGCATATAGCGCATGAGTCCCATCCTCATCACCAAAATGTTGTTTTTAGAACTTTTCTTCTCTTGTTTAGGAGCATTCTGTGCAGTGCAGGATTGTGACGGTATATTTCTATTTTGTTGAGCTCTCTTGGTGTCATGAGAGGCAGTGCAACTGCCGGTTTTCCTCGAACATAGATCAGTCCCGATGTACCACCACACTCAGGAGTAGGGGTGAAATTTTCTTCTGTAGGCCAATCAGTGGTTTGCGATCGAACTAGATAGTTACTTCTTTCATATTTTCCATGTGCAAGCACAGCACTTCGACTAGCTGTTCTTGCGAGTTGTACCTGCAGGTACTGGTTGGCTGTCAGGCACTAAAGCACAGATTTTGCCTTTCAGTCTGCCTTGCATTCCACTCCACAGGAGCATGGAACATGGGTGCAGTCAGCAAGCATTTGACGTATACTTACTTAGAGTCTGGCAATGCCTGCTGCGGGTTGTAGAAATGCACTGGCTGTGTTTTCAGGGATTCGGTCGCTTCGACATTGTATAACATTTGGGCCTAATGTTGGACAGACTCAAGAGATGGGCCCACACAGTAACAAGCACAGAGTGAACTTTCCTAGTTACATATGAAGTGCTAGCTGGAGGCCCTGGGTTTGAGGTGATGCAACATTTACGTTGATTTGGAACTGCCTTACTTGTGCGCATCCACAGCATGCATGAAATGTTTTTGTGCATATGTGCAGTGTTCCCTGTCAGGTGCCTTCACTTATTAAGGCAAAAGCCTTTAATGGCTCATGCTCGTGTCTATCCTTCCGTCCGTTACACTCCAACTCGATAAGAAAAAAAATCTTTGTGCACGATGGCATTCGAACCACCAACCTTCCGTTCCACAGCCGAGCGTTGTAACGACTACACTACTTCCTGCCAACGCATATGTGCTTTTTCTTGTCTAGGACACTGGAGAGTGTTTGCAGAAAGGCGTCGAATGAGATGGACGCCCTCCAGTGTCTCCAGCGTTTAAGATTCACAAACAACTGTGTACTTGATCAACATCTTTACCATACCTCAGTGACACAAGCAGCAACACCACATTAAAGGCTTTCGCCTCACCGTACTTTAGGTCAACAAAGTAGCCCCCTGAATTTTTTAGCTGTGATGCCCACTTTTGGCTATGTGACATGCGGTGTTACAGCCTGGTTTTGGAAGCTGATTTTCATGAGCACAGTGTGATTTGAACACAGTGAGCTGTACGCTCCACATAGCCGTATCAGCAGGAGCCGGAGTGCCGCACAACATTCCTACCTCTTGCCTATTGTACAATAGCTTGTCTAGCACGCAAGCAGGGGAGTGACAGGACTGTGTTTGTGCACATTGAGGCATGCACTTAAAACCATGCATGCATGTAAACAAACTGCAATTGTGTATATTTGCCGCATGCAATTTTTGTGCCTGCATTCAGACAGCATGCCAATTTCATTCATTATGGGGGCACTGTTTATTTTGCAGCATCACGCAGCCTGCCAAGGTGCTCCAATTATATGTTTTTTTCTATCTCGAGATGTTCTAATTCAATTTTTTTTCTGCACTTCTATGTTTTTTCATTCTCGAGACGTTCCAATTCCACTTTTTTTTTTCTCCACTTCAAGTTTGTGAATTATTTCTGCGAAGGCCATTTTTTTGCTACCTTTCCTTGAGGACACTCTCATGGTACTCTCTAGGCAGCTGAAGTCTCACTTCATGTTCTTCACGGAGGAGAGCAGCTCTGGTTCCATTTTCATCCTCCAGTGTTCTTTCTAGAAGGGCCATCCGTCCTCTTGGTGCTCTGCCACTGTCGCCAACGGTCACTGCTTCAGCAGTTGTGCAGGTAGCAGCACCTCCAGAAGCAGCAGGAGCATTGCTGGAGCCTGGTGCAGCATCGGCCAAGGACACCAGTGCCTCTGTGCAGACTGACGCTGCTTGTAACACTGCTGCAGCAGGAGCATTGCTGCAGTCTGCTCCAGCAGTGTTACACGCAGCATCAGTCTGCACAGAGCCACTGTTGTCCTCGGCTGCTTCTGAACCTGCCGCAATTGTGTGAGCAACAAGTGCTGAGAACTTCTCCTCAATGCAGCCGTAATCCAACTGGTCGTCGTCTGTAATAAACACAGCAGATGCAAAACAAAATAAATCGAAGCTCATAAAAAGACCACCTGTCTACCTTGTTAGCTGCATATATGTGATACAACTGCTATGGAGGGGCACACAAAAGAGTGAAAAATAAAATTACGCAGCCCATGCCACAGCCTGTAACGGGCGCGTATGTTGCTGTTTCTCGGGACCTAAGACGGCAGTCCTGAACCAAAAAGTGACTGAAAACTGCTGCAGTGTACTTCTATTATGCTACCATAAGCAGTGTCATTTCTGTAGCCAGTACTGTAACTATCAAACATGGTGCATTGCGCAAATAAAGTAAGCATAACTGGCAGTTTTTTTTTCACTATTATGTGTCAGTGAAATAAAGGATTATAACAAATCTTTTGCTGCCTACATGAATGGTACTGCACTGTTTTCCTGTGTGTGCAGAGGTTTTTCGAGCTCATGCTACATACAGAAGATAAGCAGCAGCCTGCTACAGAAACAAGTACTGTAATGAGCAGTATGAACGGGAACACAGGAGCGCGTGCCCGATAGCCTCGAACCTTATATGTATCGATACGTGGCGGCCTCAGAAACCAAGTGGAAAGGGCGGTGCATTCTTCCATTTTTCAGAAGCAGGCAACGCAGCAGAATCCTTTCCCTAGTGTTCCGAAAAGCGGCCGTCGTGCATCGCCACAAGTAGGGTTTGAGGCTATCTGCTACTCACTCCTGTGTTCCTGCTCATTGCTCATGATAGTACATCCATAGGCAACAAAATTCAAAGCTACACAAAAAACTGATAGAAGGAAACCAACACCACATGCTTGAAACTAGCAGCTGGATTATGAAAGGCTGAGCATTGCAAAAAAAAAGCTGCAAGAATTGCCAACAACATGGTTGTTAACTTGCCTGTGTAGCCACATGTACAAGCAGATAAAGATGTGACAATGTACGTGGAGAATTGGAAGCATAATGAAACTACATTTAGGTTGGCATTTGTGGACAGTGATGCAAGGATGCCAAAACCAAATGCAAAAATGACAAATCAGGTGGGAATATTGCAGTGGATGCAGTTCAGACTGCAGCACTGGGAAGACGAGCTAACACACCACCTGTGAGTTCGCTCCCTCCTTTCCACTTCAGAGAAGCAGCATACCACTTGTGAACATGGCGCTGACATAAAACGCCCTCAAAATGCTATCAAATTTGGATACAGCTTGAAGCAAGGCATCCTCTACATGGAGAAACATTCAGCAACCGTGTGTACAGCAGCTTTACATAGTGTTGCTATAAGTTATCTCATTTTTATTATCCACCACGGATGCAAACTTATATTCCGCACAGTAGCCTAGAACAAACTTGAAACACAGCTTGAACTGTGACATTGCACGCTGCCACTGACATCGAAAAAGGCGTTCAGAGGAGAGAAATCCTTTTCTTCCTGCAATGGTATATTCCACACATGCAAAACACCCTACCTGTGTACTCGTAAGCAGTGCCACCGGATCCATATACCGTGGATTGCAGAAGGCGCACAACTGGCAATGTTTCTACACGTGGCAAGCCAACTGCCCCATCTGAATCAGGCATTTCTGATCCGGGTGGAAATATGGCCAGCAATGGGGCTGCTGGTCCTCCTCCTAAATAGAAAAAAAATCTATATTAGCATAGAGTGAAGCCAGTTTTAATGAATAGAAAAAGTGAAATTACAAGATTTTTCACCATCGCTTTTACTTCGTTATGAATTGTTCCTAAACTCGTCCCACGCTAAAGCTATGCAGGGCACACCAGTGTGTGTTTTCGCTACATTTTTGTGCCACTCGTAACTGCCTAGCTAACAGCATCAGCAACCAGTAAGGGTCGTTTACTCTATGTGCAGCCTCCTGGACTTTTGGGCGAGAATATCACGCTACTGTAGATCGCGCGGCTTAATGCTTCAAGAGCACGACGATGTCCGCGTCGTTTTAGCTTTGGTCTGGCACAATAATTAAAATTGCTCGAGCACTGCTGGAACGATTAACGCTGGTTGCATGTATCCGCAACACGACCTACAATATACAGTAGGTCGTGGTCTGCAATCGTAAATAAAGTAGCAACACTACACTTCGCAGAAAGCGTGATTCCAAGTGCACCTGCAGCTTGCAACCCGGTTTATGCAAAGCAAACGGAATTTTCACGCACTTATCCATGGCACACAATGCACGCAGGAGGAGGTATTCGTGCACGACTTGCAAGCTGCGCATACCCGTCTTGTGGTGGTCCCTCCTTTACCTTGCGAGCTCGTGTTTTGACTTTTGTTTCATATTGTTCCAGCATTTTTTAAACTGGCTGGGGTCGTGCCGGGTCACTCCATGGTGCGAATTGTACAACCTGGTGACCTCAATCCAAGTTTCCGTCTTCGCCAGGGAGGCCACGTCGGTTTTCTTGCACTCAAGAATGTGTTTAAATTTGTTCACCAAATCGGTGATTAGCGTCTTCTCCTGCGGAGTAAAGCGAGGCGCTGCCCTCCGCTGGGAGGGGACATCTTGCGATGACGCCGACAACAGCTCGGACATTTTCAATTCAGGGAAAATCGCGCACTCGCAAATGGTGCTGCTGTTGCCTCTGACGGAATGGCACGGGGACGCTTTGTTGAACTTCGCGACTTGACTTGGCTCGTCTGTGGTGCACATTGCCAACCAAACATATCATTCGGATGAAAGCGGCAGGTAGCACAGATATGTACTTTGCATTGATGACATTTTTCTACATAAACAACTCGTGTACTGAGTTCATTTATAAATTCTAAGCGAAATACATAGTTTTGTTGATGTACAGTGCGCATAAAATAATACATTGTTCGTTAATCTTGGTCAGACGAGCAATGTGCCTTCGCGTTCAATCAAGCGCTTGACTTGACGACTTCGAGCGTACTCCCTCAAGCCAAGCCTAAGCGCGAGCCAAGTTACATTTCTGCATTCAGGGGTAAGGATTATCACTCTGAATCAGTTCGGCTTTCAAATGAACAAATCTACAGAATTAGCACTAATAGCCATAAAGGAAAGAATAGTTAAAAATATTGAGATGAAAATGTACAGTTGGAGTTTTTCGTGATATTAGAAAGGCCTTTGACTCTGTAGATCATGATATTGTTAAAGATCAGTTATGGCATAAGAGGCATTGCATTAACCCTTATAAAGATTACCTTTCAAATCGAAAACAGTATGTGATGATAGGAGATTGCTCGTCTTGTCATGACACTGTATCCACAGGAGTCCCGCAAGGTTAAATATTAGGCCCACTTTTATTTTTACTTTGCATTAATATATGCAATATACCTATTACAGATGAGGTAATACTCTATGCTGATGATACTAATGTCTTTTTTAGTGGAACTGACTTGATGCACCTAAATGAAACTGCGAATTATTGGTTACGAGAACTTTCTGGCTGGTTACTCTACAATAAGTTAGAATTAAATACACACAAAACCAAATATGTTGTTTTTCGATCAAGAAATGTCTTTGTAGATAGCAACATCAGCTTGTGTTATCAGAACGAAGCAATACAATCAACATCATGCATTAAATTTTTGGGTGTATATTTTAATGAATTTTTATCTTGGAATGAGCATGTAGGCAACCTAAAATTAAAGTTAGCAAAGGTAATTGGTGCATTGTGGAAGCCTTGAAACCAAATTCTTGAAATAATCAGTATAACCCTTTATTATGACTTGATGCAGTCTCATTTAAATTACTGCATTTAATCTGGGGAACAACTTCTAACAACGTAAAAGCTTTAACAACACTTCAAAAGAAAGCCATTAGAGCAATAGAAGGCTTAAATCCTGGGACAACAACCAGAGATTTTTTTGAAAGGCACACTGTGTTGTATATGCATCAGTTATGTACATATAACCTTGCAATGGATCATTTAGTACGTAGTGAAGAAGCAGAAAAACCAGCTGGGATAATATCATTAATTCTTTAAAGATCCGACTGATGCCTTGAGCCTTAGCTAAAAGGTGGCGAAGCTGGCCAGCGGCGGCCTACTCCTTCATATCTGTGACAAAGCGCAATATTCAGAACTCCCAAACACAGCGACATTTGGAGACATACGTGTATCCATCAATCAGGGCTCATCGATTCCTAAACACAGTGAAAGTGATTTCTGAACACAATTTCCTCACTCTCACCGAATAAGAAATGCTGGAGGGCCTCAAGGACCAAAACTTCACTGATGTCCACCGAATAAAAAAAAATGGGCTGTGGTTTCATGATCATCATCAGCATGACAACACCCACTCCAGGACAAAGGCCTCTCCCGTGTCTCTCCAATTAACCCTGTCCTTTGCCAGTTGCGCCCACCCTATGCCTGCAAACTTCCTAATCTCATCGGCCATCTAACCTTCTGCCGCCCTCTGCTACGCTTGCCTTCTGTTGGAATCCACTACGTTTCCCTTAAGGACCAGCGGTTATCTTTCCTTCGCAGTGCATGCCCTGCCTAAGCCCATTTCTTCCCCTTGGTTTCGACTAGGATGTCATTAACCCGCGTTTGTTTCCTCACCCACTCTGCCCGCTTCCGGTTTCTTAACGTTACACCTATCATTTTCATTTCCCTGGCTCGCTGTGTTGTCTTTAACTTAAGCTGAACCCTTTTCGTTAGCCTCCACGTTTTTTCCCCTGTGCATACCGGTAATATAAGATACAGCTGTTGTACACTTTTCTCTTGAGGGATATTATTAACCTGTTATTAATGATCTGAGAAAACCTGCCATAAGCGCTCCACCCCATTCTTATCCTTTAAATTTTTTTCCTGTCATGATTTGGATCGGCTCTCACTACCTGCCCTTAGATGAATTCGTTTACCACTTCCAGCACCTCATTGCCAATTGTGAACTGCTGTTCCCTTGCTAGACTATTGCACATTACTTTGGTTTTCTGCATGTTAATTTTTAGACCCACCGTACTGCTCTGTCTGTCTAACTCATTGATCATGATTTGCAGTTCATCACCTGAATGACTAAGCAAGGCAATATCATCAGCGAATCGCAGATTATTTAGGTATTCTCCATTAACTCTCATCCCCAACTGTTCCCAATTCAGGCCTCGAAATACCTCCTGTAAACAGGAGGTGAATAGCATTGGCGAGATCGTGTCCCCTTTCCTGGCGACTTTCCTTGTTGGAATTTTATTGCTGACTTTATGGAGGACTGTGGTAGCTATGCAGTTCCTATGTAGTATATCTTCCAGTATTTTGACAAGGCTCATCTACACCCTGATTCCGCAATGCTTGTATAACGGCTGAGGTTTCCACTGAGTCGAATGCTTTCTCATAATCAATGAAGGCTATATATAGGGGTTGGTTATATTCTGCGCATTTCTCTATCTTCTGATTGATAGTGTGAATATGATACATTGTCGAATATCCTTTACGAAATCCTGCCTGCTCATTTGGTTGATTAAAATCTAAGGATTCGCTGAGTCTATTAGCGATTACCTTTGTAAATACCTTGTAGCCAACGGGAAGTAAGCTGATCAGTCTGTAATTGAAATTTCAAGTCTTTGGCGCCTCCTTTTTTTATGAATTAAGATTATTTTGCATTCTTCCAATCTTCTGGTAAGGTCTAGGTCATAAGGCATTGCGTATACACTGTGGCTAGTTTTTCTAGCAGACCCCCACCGGACCCCCATGTATAAACTACTGGCATTAGGGGTCTACAACACTGTGACAGAGCTCTTGGAAGCTCATCTCGCCGCTCAGTACGAGCGTCTCGCCCACACCTCCACGGGACGTCACATACTCGACAAGCTTGGAATAAGCTTCGAAACGACAGTCGCCAATAAGGCCCAGCTTCCGTCCCATATCCACAGCAACCTTATCGTTACCCCTCTCCCGAAAAATATGCACCCAGAGTATCATGTCTCTCGCTCCAAGGACAGGGCTAAGTCGCTGCATAAAAAGTACTTAACAGATCAGACAGCGGTCCACGTCGACGCCGCCGAACACTATGATCGCGATGCTTTTCCGCTCGCGGTTGTAAACTACTGTGGACGGCCGTTGGTTGCGTGCTCCATTCTCGTCAGATCGTCTGAAGAGGCCGAGGAGGCGGCCGCGTTGGCGATGGTCTCCACCTCTGCAGAAACCATCTTCAGCGACTCTAAATCTGCGATTCGTAATTTCGCCAAAGGCCGGGTCTCCCCCATCACCCTATCTCTCCTCTGCTCCACCAAGGACAAACTTCGCCCGATCCAATTGATCTTGGTCCCTGCGCAGTCATCCCACCCAGGGAACGAGGCGGCCCACAATAATGCCCGAGGATTCGTCGACCGGGATGTGGTGTCGCCCGTCCTGTGGACTGCGAGAGATCGTATGGTTGCATTTCATGATATAACCATGCACTATCGCTAAGGTAGACTTCTATATCCCGCCGCACATATTTCTCCAACCAAACCCCAAGAGGTTGCGTGGAGGCAACTCCAAACGAACACCTTCCCCAACCCCGTGATATATGCCCGCATATGCCCTGGGGTCTACTGTCCCTCCTGTCAACTATGTGGCCAACATGCCACTCTATCCCACATACTCTGGGGTCCTCAGGACTCCCCTCCGCGAGGTTTGCATCTCTCGAATCCTGACCAGTGGGAGGCTGCATTGCTCATTTCCGACTCGGACACACAGATCCGGATTGTGACAGCCCTAGAAGTCGCCGAACGCCATTGACTCATGGCCACTTGATGGGGCTATAACCCCACACCAACTGCTTTCTTGGTCCATGAAAATAAAGTTTATCCTCCTCCTCCTCTAGCAGAATCTCCCCTCCGTCTTTCAACAGGTCTGCTGTTACCTGATCTTCACTAGCTGCTTTTCCCCTTCGCATTGCTCCTAAGGCTTTCTTTATTTCCTCTTTCGTTACTGGCGGGATGACGCATTGTTGTGCGCTACTATCCCCATCATTAACGTTCTGATTGCATTGGCTACTGTATAGATTTGTGTAGAAATCTTCGGCTACATTAACTAGCTTATCCGTATTGCTAATGACATTGCCGTCATGGCCTCTTAACGCATACATCTGGTTTTTACCTATGCCTAGTTTCCTCTTCACCGCCTTTAGGCTACCTTCGTTCTTAGAGCATGCTCGATTCTCTCTGTACTAAACTTCCTTATGTCGGCTACCTTGCGCTTATTTAACTTCGATAGCTCTGCTAGTTCTATTATGCCGGTAGGGTGAGACGCCCTCATGCTTTGGTTTCTTAATCAGATCTTTCGTCTCCTGAGATAGCTTGCCGGTATCCTGTCGAACCGTCCTACCGACTACTTGTACCCTGCACTCCGTAATGATAGTGGTCAGATTATTGTTGATTGTATCAACATTAAGATCGTCTTCAATTAAAGCTCAATATCTGTTCTGCAGCGATATCCTGAATTCCTCTATTTTCCCTTTACCGCTAGCTCATTAATGGACTTCCTCTTTGCTAGCTTCTTCCGTTCCCTCTTCAAGTCTAAACTAATTCGAGACCTTACCATTCTGTGGTCGCTACATCGCACCTTTACGAGGACCTCCACATCCTGCACGATACCAGGGTGAGCGCACAGTATGGTCAATTTAATTTTTAGTCTCACCATTAGGACTCTTCCAGGTCCACTCCTGTTCTCTCGTTTGCGGAAGAAGATATTCAAGATGCGTAAATTATTTCTATCTGTGAACTCTACTAATAGCTCTCCCCTGCTATTCCTAGAACCTATCCCATTGTCGCCTACCGCCTGGTCGCCAGCCTGTTTCTTGCCCACTTTCGCATTGCAGTCGCCCATCAGTACAGTGTACTGTTTTTACTTTGTTCATTACCGGTTCCACGTCTTCATAGAAGCTTTCAACAGTGTGTTCATCATGACTAGATGTAGGCGCGTAGGCCTGCATCACCTTCAGCTTGTACCTCTTAAGCCTTATTACGATAGCTGCTACCCCTTAGTTAATACTATAGAACTGCTCTACGTTGCCGCCTATATCCTGATTAATGAGGAATCCCACACCTAGTTCTTGTCTATCTGCTAATCCGCGATAGCACAGTATGTGCCCATCCTTTAGTACTGTATACGTCTCACCTGTCCTAACTTCACTAAGCCCTATGACATCCCATTTAATGCCCGCTAGTTCCACGAACAGCACTGTAGGCCAGCCTCACTAGATACGATTCTAGCTAAGATTCTAGTTGCCAGGTTCAGATTCCAATGGCGGCCTGCCCGGAGCTAGAAATTCTTAGCACCCTCCGTTGCATCACAGGTCTGACCGCCACCTTGGTTTGCTTCGGAGCCGCTGGGGATTACACCAGAGTGGCCAAATCCTGTTCTGGTCAGGGAGTGCGTTGTTGGTTCTGGTCACCGAGGTCAGGCCGCAGCCCAGGCCTGTTTATGCAGTTACATCGACACGCGGATTTTTTTTTAGCAACCCGGTGGATAATTGCGCGGTGCCTGGATTGAAGCTCCGGTCCTCTTGCACGCGAGGCAGACGCTGTACCTCGACGCCATCTCTGTGGTTTAGCTCTGGCTAAGCCTGGAGTGAAGCGATAGCTACATCTGGCTGAGTGGAACTAGCACAGTGGAATTGCAGTCAGTCTTTCGCCGCTCCGTCTCTCTGGGCGTTCCATCTTCATCTTCGTCCCTGGACGTGGATTTACTCTCTCCCCCTCTCCACTCCCCTCCCCCCACTCGGTTTCTGCGGCGCGCCTTGCCGCCGGAAGCAGCAGCGGCTTCTCACCATGTGACCAACCACGTGACCAGCCACGGCGCCACCACGGAGCTCAAGGGGTGCCACGCTGAAGGCTCCAAGTACTAGCGCAGTGTAGCCATCGCTACAAAATCCGAAAAGATGATAAGGAACACACACGAAACACCCAGTCTCAACTTTTGCCTCCAGCCAACTCGCAGAATACATAGCTGTAGTCGAGGGTTTGACGGCATACCGTCTGGTCAGGAATCATGTTGATGCAGATTGCTGGTCACTGGCCAAAGTCAAAAGATAAAAAGACGTTTCGGGAGCACTATGGCTCCCTTGTTCACTATATCTCGTCCTACGTGCTGTTCCTAATCCGTTGGGGAGTTTTAAATAAAACTTGGGTGGTGTAACATATCTATTACATTCACTTCCCCCGGTGACTTTACTCTGGCAGGAAACGAAGTTAGGTCCTAAACAATAAAAAAAAAAACGCTTCAAAGAAGTATAAGGTTTTTCGGTGTGACCGGGAGCGAGTCAGCTCTATGGAGGTGTTGCTATTGTCATTCAGACTGGTGTTGCTACCCGAAAAATCAAGCTTAAGACCAAATATGACAGCTATTGTAGTCACTGTACATTATTTTAAAACAATCACACTATATTCAATACATCTTAAACCAACTCATAAGTAATGATTTAGAATTTAAATATGTTTAGAACAGCTACCAGGCCCATTATTACCTGGTATTTAGAATGCCTGTCTACTCTGGTTTTTGGGGAAGTGCACAAACTGATTTAAGAGGTTGTATTTTTGACGAGTTTGTTCTAAACAATACGGTTGCCTCCTAAATGCAGCTAAAAACACATATAGCTCACCAAGCTTTAAAAAATGAGCTGCATTGGATTGTCGTTTAGGTATTTTAAATTGGATGTCGGTGGCAACTCATATGGGAGCGATTATCTCCCAGTACTAATCAGCTTAATATTTGCCGCGTTGACTCAGTGGTTATGGCGCTCGGCTGCTGGTCCGAAAGACGCGGGTATAGATACCGGCTGCGGCGGCCGAATTTCAATGGAGGCGAAGTTCTAGAGACCCGTGTAGTGTGCGATATCAGTGCACGTTAAAGAACCCCAGGCGGCCGAAATTTCTGGAGCCCTTCACTACGGCGTCCCTAATAGCCTGAGTAGCTTTGGGACGGTTTGGTTCGGTTTATGGGGGTTTAACGTCCCAAAGCAACTCAGGCTATGAGAGACGCCGTAGTGAAGGGCTCCGGAAATTTCGACCACCTGGGGTTCTTTAACGTGCACTGATATCGCACAGTACACGGGCCTCGAGAATTTCACCTCTATCGAAATTCGACCGCCGCGGCCGGAATCGAACCCGCGTCTTTCTGGCCAGCAGCCGAGCGCCATAACCACTGAGCCACCGCGGCGGCTACGCTTCGGGACGTTAAATCCACCAAAACCATAAACAAATCAGCTTAAAATCTAGCCAACAAAGCCTTGGCGTTGAAAGCTTCATTAGGCAAACTTGCAACAATTTAGAGTTGAAGCCACTTAGAGAAAATATATGTAGGAAATCTGAACATTGATGAAAAAATGGCTAGAGGCTCAACATTGCTAAGCACAAAATATTGTGCGAAAGCACATTTTTTTGCAGGCGGACACCACCACCATGTACCTGAGACCGGCGCGCGGAAAGGCCGCCGGGGCCAAACCCGTGATGGTATAAATAAGCTGCTCCTCTCGAGCTGTCTACTGCCTTTTTCGTGTTGCAAGGTAGATGCATGGGCAGAAATATCAGTTAGCTCGTGAATTACGGCCGAAATGGAACTATGGGTTGGCACCGGGTGAGCTCAATTTACTTGGCGCCTCCGGACACGCACACTAGCGTTCCGGGGTGGATTACGTCATCGCCTGTCCGGGCCATGGAGTGCTGTTCATTGAGAAGGTGTGCATTGCTTTTTACATAGACGCTCACTCGGCGTGCGTCGTGGATATCCTCGTTTCACCAAAAGATGTTTTATAACGCTATGGACTGGATCACGGGACATTTGTCAAAGTTGCAGTCGAGCGGTGCTGGTGGAATGCTAATAGTGTGATGGTTCAATGGCACTTGATGGCACATGATATGCAATATTACACTCCTGTATTTTCTGATCGGAGCCAGGCCCACGTTCAGGTAAGAGGCATGCTATGCATGATAAATGTGTCATGTCTGTAGCATGCAAACAAATTTTTCTGCACACTGATTACGTATCAAAATGAAACACTTTGAAAGTAAATAGCTTGTGTGTGATATTTTGCACCTCCTTCAAACACAATCTAAGAAGTGATAAAATTGCATAGAAGTGAATTAGTTTGAAACAGTTTTAATTAAGAACACAAAAAGGTACAAAAATAGCAAAAACAAGCTACACATCAAATGATATACATTATGCATGTACTTGCAAATCGAATCTAATTTCCAATATCTAACTTCCGATATCAGAGTTCGTAATCTGAGCTACGCAATAAATCCAAAATGAAAGTTCAAAGTTCACAAACACTAAATCCGAGACATGCAATCTTGCCACTTTTTTTTGAATTTGTCAAGCTGCTGAAGGGCGCTGTGCACTTTTGGGTGGACTGAGGTGATCCTCCGGTTCAACTGCCGGCTCCCTTCCTCTGGGTTCATGCCCACTAGTTGCCTGAAAAGAATAAGACATATTAAGAAGCTAGATCATCCGAATTAAGACGTGCAGAATTATAGGGCTAGTCTAAATGTAGATCTGCCTTTGCTCTTTGCGCCACTTTGTGGAAATAAGGGTTTATGTTAACATCATTTACATGGTTATACTAGCTTTTCAAGAAAAACCACGTATCACAAAACACGGAGGAAGAGATGCTGTGATGCCAAGAAAGCAAATGCCTCCAGCATTAGGCAGGCAACAGTAATAGCAATACTGCAGTTACTCACTGCATTCTGATTTAGCATGCTTTACACAGCAAATTTCTGGCGCCAGAGATATGCCTTGTGCGTGCTGTTGCTGCACAGCAGTACAGTGCTGTTGCTGCCTCATGCCTAAGCTTCTAATTTTAAGAAAAAGTTTTGAATTCTGTGAATTCCATATGAAGAATCTGCAATATTCTCCGCGGCCTTACAGGAACGGCTCGCATGCCATCGCTTCCTTTTCTCACTGCTTCATGGTCCATGCGGCACAGTTCTGTGCTTGTTAGCAATTTTTTTCCTTCCCTACTACTACTCAAGGCTCTTTCAGTGCCTTCTATTCTTTCTCAGTAGTCTGCACGGTTTCCTTTCCACGTTCCTGGCCACCAAAAAGTTGGCTTACTCTCGCAGCTCAATAGTCTGTTGAGCTCGCTATGGGTGTAAAAAAGTTAGAAAAAAAAATTGTTCTGTATTCATACCTTGGATCCAATATAACGTGAGGTGCTTTCTGGAGCATATGATTTTAAAAATAAACTCGTGCTGCATTTGTGCATATATGGTAGTACTGCTTTTGGCAGGTGCCCGTGCTGTAAACCTCATACAAGAATGTGAGAGCATTGCTGCCAGTGCTACAGGAATTTTCTACACTTAAAAGCGTTTATGAAATAATCACTTTAAGATGTAATGATGCAGTTGTGGTACTTGTCTACAGACCACCAGCAGGGAAAATACCGTTTCATTGAATATTTAGACAATTTTAATGGAATTATCCCAAACTGATGGCACGGCTATTGTTGGAGACATCGATATTGATTTACAAGTTTCCAGCAATGCTCAGAGTGACTTTTTATCAGTGATGATTTGTCGTGGCTTCAGAGATACTATTGCTTGTCCCACGCTCATGCAAACTTGTGCTAGTTTGCATGAGCAGAACGGTAGCAAATATATCAAAACATCAGCTGAACTTTTTTCATTGCCAGGTTGTACCCTTCATGATAAGTCACGTGACAAACAATAGCATTCCTATCGTTACGTCATCGTACTGATTACTGAAGGCAAAACATCGTCCAAAAAAGATAATGTGGCTGCTAGCACATTATTGCACAGAAATGCTAAAATCAGCGGGTTTTTTTTCTCAAAAACTAGGGATCTTACACATGACTAGCCAATGCAGTTGAGCTCTGATTTTAATACTGAGCCAAATGATTAATGTAGCTTAAGAAAGTTATTAACTGAGCCATAGTCACATAAATGCTAGCCTTCAAGATTTCAGGAAGGCCATGAAGAACTGCCCTAAAGCACAATACACAATAAGCAGACAGGTTGAGCGCACGTGTGTGCATGTCTTTTAGCACAACTCTTGCTGGGTGTGGAGAATAGAAAAAAACAAGCACCTTTCCCATGACTTTGCAACTACAGCACATTAATTTACAACTCATCTCTCGAGGAGGGCCGGCTCAAGGGCGGTAAGAATATGAAAATAAATATTCTTTCCTAGCTGCCTTGCTAAACTGCAGGCTTACATAAGCCATGCCCAACATGAATTCAAGAACAGCAGATACCAAAATATTGCTTGCATGTTTTCTTTTTTCAAATCATGTATTAGGCATTAGTATATATGAATTACCTTGTAGTATTTTCCTATTGCAGCTAAATTATTTATAATCATATTTTTTCTTGATGCTATTTATACTTCATGAACCGAACAATAGCCTCGACATGTGAGGAGTGAACTGCAGTATAATCACCGATTCCTAGTTATAAATCACTGTACATGTGTTGCACCGTCATAGCAGCTCCATGTTTGAAAACAGTCACTGCGGAAACCTGAGCATTTTTAAACCCACGTGTTACCACCTGCTCTGACCTGCACTGCAGAAGCTACGCCTTGGACTCAATCATGGCATCTGTGATGTCACATGCAACCCATGTAAGCAGGGAAGCTGGTCTTAGAAAAAAAATTTCCAATCATAGTCACAACTATGAAAATTCCATGGAACATGTTTCTACGCGGTGATTCCAAATATGCCACTGAATTTTATAGACATCTAGTGCTTGTGCACTTATATGTTAAGGTTTTGGAGGGAAACTAAGAAATTTGGTGCAGAAAACTTGCTGAAACGCATGCTATTATTTTTGTCTTGACATCAACAAAAGGTAAAATCATCCTGCCTATCATATAACTTGAGTTATAAGGTTCTTGTGTTGCCATTTTAAAAACATGAATATGTACACGCTTGCCTTCCCGTTTCTGAAGTGGCAACTTCAAACACCAACTTAATTTCTATGATAAGTAAGATGATAATTTTACCCTTATTGCATTCCCTGACGTCACTGCAAATGAATGGCATGCCTTTTAACAAGTTTCCACCAGCAAAATTTCTTACAATTTCTCTCCAAAATCTTACATATTACATAACATAATGAAATTGAATGGCATATTTTCAATTAGCATACAAAAACATAGTGGACAGGGATTTTTACCTTCGGCTTTTTTTTGGCTTTTGGTATTTTTTTGCTTTGGTATATTATTGGCCTTTGGTACCTTTGGTATTTTTTTGTCAATTTAATTATTGGAATAAGCCTGTGATACCTATGCTGGGGCACACATTCCCACACATTTACTTTTCCTTTCTTTGCCATGTTCCTTGAACATGAGACACCAACATAAGGAAATGACAGATGTTTGATTCTTACAGAAAAAATCACAACTGTGAAGCATTTCTTTCATTTACGAAAGTGCTGTTGTACTTGTTTCAAAGAACAGAAAAGACATCTTGAGGATGATTACAGACAGTTAAGCATCCAGACTGACAGCGAAATGTACCTCCGAACACTTGTGATGAGCTTGAAAATCTAGCTAACGATGACGTTAATCATAACCAGGGTGCTCAAGTGCAGGTGAGTGGCTGTTTCCTTATGCTTTTAGTTAATAGAAGAAGCATTCGTCGCAAGCAAGACACCTATAGAGGGTATAGTTTTTTAGTACCGAAGTCAAGGCATTTGCCCATTACACCTTCCTACATAAACTTCAGTTTGTTTTACCAGTCTATTGTCTTTATGCATTTAATCCTGAAAATGGTAGCACAAATCATGTAATCTGATAGCTAAAAATAGAGATGCATATTACAAAAGTACGCACTTCAATATTATACTGAACATTTAGACATTATTATGCAGCTTCAAGAGTTGGCTATCCCGTAGCATTCACACCAGCAGAATATACGTCTCAAGTAGATGACACGAGCCTGAAATTTCATCTTAGATGTAGCACTTCGACTTACGTTATTAAATTGCAATATGGAACGTTATTTCCAATACACCACATTACTCTTTAAACATAAATGGAAAGCAACGCGTTCTTAAATTTTATTGTGACCTCAAGCACAGCAAATGACAGCTTGGAAAATGCAAAATGAAAATCCTGCACACATTTTCTTTGCAAAAAGTTGATGTAGGGCTACAGAAAAGACTCCGAATAAGGTGCAGTCAACTTGACATTATTCTGTAATTAAACCATATTGCCTGGCAGGTTGTCTTAACACAATGGTGAAACACTGCAATGGCATGCAAACAAAGCAAAGAAAGGGCGTAGCACTCCTGTACATTAGCGAATCAGTGCGTTACATCCACTGGTCTCCACTAAGGGGCTGAATGATGCAAAAGATGCCTGAGCATGAAGTCACTAAGTGAATGGGTTTCTCCCAGAAGCCAGCCTTTCACAGTACACTGAATGGGACATCAGCAAAGTTCTGAGGTTTCCGTTTCACATCATTCATTACACATTTCGTCTTTCCGTCACTTTTGTCTTTTTTCACAACAATGCGTGGTTGTTGCGCCATCAACTATGCAAGAAGACGAATAGTTTTTGAGAAAGACATTTCAGGAAGAAGGGGCCTTCAGAGTGCAACGGGACAACAAGCAGGAGAGCCGACGACATGACAGCGCTACAGGCAATCTAGAGCCTTGTCTCCTAGGCTCTGTGTCGTCCTGTTGCACTACAAAATACCCGTCTAATAATATGCACCACGAAGCCCAGCATGAAGTTTTGCTTAGTATTCAAGTTCTAATTTGCGTGATACCGCTTATTATGTTGCAGTTACTAGGTTGCAAACGTGGATTTTTATTGTCATGTAGTCAGTAGAAAACTTCCGCAGCTAGCCAACCACTTTGCCAAGTTGTATTCTTTTGAGTGAAGCCGACAGAGAATGTACCTACTACCCAATGTGACGTCAGTGGTGTCCTGGTACACGAGGGTATCAAGTACTGCTTTGTATTGTAGCAGATAAAGTACTATGCCTGAATGGGCATTTATTCATGGGGCTTGGTGCAGTTGGCTTAAAGCAGCGCATGTCCTCTACCACTCTCTCCTGTTGGCCATTTCTCTCGCGCTGCACATATCTAAAATGGCACATGCTGCCGTAAATAATCATCGTTCTCACAAGTCGTTCCTTTAGCGCATGACTAGCCCAATAACTATTTTGCGTGCTTCAGGTAGGTGCCGCTAGATAAACTTGGCTGTGCTATAGGCATGTCCGGTAGCTAAATGAACGCTTAAAGCAATAAACATCTTCATCCACTATCGATGTCAGGAGACATCGGCTGTTTGCAACTTCTAGCGCTGTATATTTGAAGTATTTAAAATCGAGCGGCTGTTCAAAGGACGGGTGCCCTGGTTTCTGTCATTGTTCGCCTATTCTCTGCTATGCGAAAATTCAGTTATAAGATGACCTTAGCCTCATTGTCATTCTACTAGTACTCCATTGCACTCTGAAGAAAAGAACGCAGAGTACTATGCAAGCACCTCTTTACCGCAGCATTTGCATGGATATTTTCCTGGATTTCCCTGAAACTGGAAGGTTTGACAAGCGATGCTCACATTTCTCGTGTTCATATTTCTTATTTCTGTGATACAACAGCAGTTGCCACCAGAGAGTGGCATAAAAACTATGTACGAAAGGATGAAAGCTGTGGTTGCATTCACTGAAAAGCACAGCAGCCTTCCGTCTTCTGACACAAGCCATCCAACTCTCAGTAGCTTCACGTACGCTCAGCTCACATGAGAGAATGTGCCATCCAGCCACCTAGTGAAGATTAGTAGTTACTTTCTTTTTTTGTCCGTGTGCCACTGCACTGTTTCACCGTAGTGTTAGACCAAGTCACCCATCAGTTCGTGTTATTAAGGTTGTCAAACTATGCACAAAATGCACGTGCACATTGAATCGGAACAATGTCGAGATGCTGCAGGAGGGATGACAGGCATATGCAGTTTACATGCTATTTTTATTGCGAAGCAATACTACTTTAGGTCGCACTTCAGCCCGTTCCGTGGCGAGGCGGTGGTAGGCACCATTGACCTTTAGCGTGACCTCGCTGCGTGACGTCACACCACGTGACCTAGAGTGATGTCACACCAGCTGTGTAAAAACGGGGCCCCATCTCACGCCGTCGCGAGGCGAGGCGGTAGCCACCAACGGCGGTCTAACTCCCGCTCCTCTCACCAAGGGCGCTACGGTCGGTGTGACGTCACACCAGCTGTGTAAAAACGGGGCCCCATCTCACGCCGTCGCGAGGCGAGGCGGTAGCCACCAACGACGGCCTAACTCCCGCTCCTCTCACCAGGGGCGCTACGGTCGCTACCATACTTTAACGAACGCTACCGCAAGCACCGAGTGGGCATATCTTACGACGCGGAGAAAATGGAGTGTTACCGCACCGTCGGCCAATCGATACTGGAAGATTTTGTAATGGGCACGCTGGTGAGGGAAATGTTTGTCGGCATACATGGATTCAACGGATGACTTCCTCTTAGATGATTCACTGTAAGCCGTAACACTAGCATAACCCAAGACTACCACCAGCCATACTACCAGCTGATTCGAGAATAACACACTATTGCTTTGCAATCACCAGGCTTAACCAAGCTAAGCCACGGCCGTTTTTTTTTCCTCACGTCTTACTGAGTATATACTGCAACAGTCATAAAGAGATAGATATGATAAAAACTTGTCTATACACAAGAGAAAAATTTATGTGGTTACCTCTGAATGAATTCCAATGTAGCTTGCACTTCTTGATTGTATTTCATGTTGAGACAAAAGTACGCAGCATACAGGGTCTCCATGGCGGCCAGAAAGCTCAGTCCTTCAAAGCACTTCGCTCCGTCGAGTGTCACAATGCACGTACAATCACAGTCAAAGATGCTTGTGCCTGAAAAGAAAATTATCAACGACTGCATCAAAAACTGAGTTCGGATTAAATATTAGCAATTGTGGAGCAATTCGTTTTTTTTAATGCTACAGCTCAGAAGAATAATTTTTAGCATGATAATATGAACATGAGGCATACAAATCTTTCTCACATAGCTGGTCATGTCAGCACAGCTCACAAAAAAAATATGACGGCACCTCTATGTAGATGCAAATGCTAGACACTGAAGGTATTTATAAAGCAACAGACAAGAGCAGATGGATGAATGGCAATGCATGCGATATTTTCTAGAGATGATTCTCAAGTTATTATAGGCCACAAACCTGAATTTTATAGCTACACTAACAAGGTTCTAGCAGCGGGTTATGCTGCCAGGTACAATCTCAAAGAGAAGACTGTGGCATGCGGATGGTTAATTTAGCTTGCTGGGCATGCCTCATCGAATTCTTGAAGCTGCATTGAGTCTGACATACAGGGTAATTCACAATAACCTCCTTCGTTACCACGCTCTAATTTTTTTGTGATCAATGAGGTTTCATACTTCCATGCTTTTTAGAAGGTTATACTCTGCTCAAAGCATCCAGAAAGTTATCAAAATCTTATCAAGTACAACCACCATTGGTGTAGGAGGCAGGTCAATAATCAGTTCAGAAACACAGGTTGACGTCTGTGGAGGTAAGAAGCCATTATCATAAGCAGATGAATATACGGAAACTGCATGTTCAACACAAGGGCACACAGGTAACAAGTGTGCTGAAGAATCACAGGAATAATGAACACCTAACTAATTGCAGCAGCAGGACTACAAAAAGGAAAGTTCACAGCTTTTTGCACTTTGGTAAACTTTGAGGTGGTGCCCATAAAATTCTACTGAAACAATGACGCATGTTAATTGTTAATTTTTCGTTGCCACTGGCTACAATTTCTGTGAACTCAAATGATGGAGCAAGTGCTCTAGAATTTTACAGAAATATGAGAAAGTTTCATCTACGGTCATAAAGCAGAAATTATGTTAATGCTGAGAGGCTACCGAGTATCCATCCCCGCAATAATCTCGCCTCAAAAACACTAAATAGGAACTTTGTCTTTTCCTTGAAGAAAATGCACAGCAATGGGAACACCCCACTGAGCAAAGCTTTTGGACGGCCCATGTCCTGTGCTGCCCTGTCTGTCATAAGGAGCCATTGAAGTGCCTCGTCTCCCTTCAGGCTGTGCCGCAGGAATGCATACAAGACCTCGAGGTCTGCAATTTCTTGATTGACAAATAATCCTTCTAGCTGCGTGTCCGTTAGCCTGAAAAAAAAAAGACGTTTGGCTGTAAAGCCTTCTTGACATCGCTGAAAACAACCATAACAGTGAGTGAAAGGTAATTTGTGTGCCTGCACGAGACTTTCACCTTTTTCAACCTAACGATCCAGTGCTGACCAATTTATCAACACCTACGGGGTATGCCCTCTCTTCTTTGTGTCATGCATTACCCCTTAATTTTTTGGCCCTGCCATTTTGGTGCGAAATTGATCGTCATATGCAATGTGTTTCAGGGAAGCCTGCCACTAATTTTTAAAAATGTCCTTTTTGAGTTATGAAGACTGCTTCTGTGGCAGAATAATACCAGTGTAAGCGGGGAATGCAAACAGGTGAATAAAGTCTGCTAGTAAGTTGGTTAAATAATTTCTGATAACTAAATTCATAACTATCGCAGTCAGGCAACTGGCAGTAATTAAAAATTGTAGCCGGTCATTAGTAACAGCCATATCAGTGTTTGAATTTCGAAAACACGATTACTCTAGATGCTGTGGCCCAGCAAATTTTAGCTAGATCATGCCAAGATACAAGCACTTTTGAAATGCATGCAGACAAACCAATCCCTCTTGTGCACATAACTATATATTCGAAATAGCCAAACTTTCCATGTCACAGCGCCAAAGGTAATCGTGTTTCAAAATTCTAAAAATTGACATGGCTATCAGTAATGACCAGCTAGAAATCTCTAATTGCAACCAGGTGCTAACTGTGACAGTTTTATCAGAACTTAGTTATGCACCTAACTAGTTAACATGCGGGCTTCCCTGAAATATCTGGTATACACTTATATGCATGACCACACTAATACCTCATGCCTACTGCGACATACTATCAACAACAAGAATAAATGGACTACAAAAATTGTTGATTTTGTACTGCAGGGTAAGGCTCTCAGAAGGCAGCACAACAGACTTACAAAGGCAACTGCACCACGTGCAGTCATCATCATCATCATCAGCCTGACTACACCCACTGCAGGGCAAAGGCCTCTCCCATGTCTCTCCATTTAACCTTGTCCTTTGTCAACTGTGACCACCGTACCCGGCAAACTTCTCATCCGCCCACCTAACTTTCTGTCACCCCCTGCTATGCTTGTCTTCTCTAGGAATCCACTCCATTACCCATAGGTGCAGTCTACTCCCGGCTATATTAACTACTGTTGCACCGAGTTTCAAATTAAGTAAAATTTTAACCCAATTTTTGAATTTTGTTCACTTTTCTGACATGATAATGAATGCTCACAGCCTGTAGTTTATGGATTCCTTATTACTTAAACAGTTATTGCACTAATTGTTGGAAGTTATTCTTTGACATTGCATCTGGTAGTAGAAGTGCCCTAATCCAATACGTGGCTTACCCTGCACATTCGGCATCCAGCATTTCTTTAACACACACTAAGCAACAGTTACTTTTCCTGAAACCTCAAACAACACTTCAATTTACTGACATGCAGCTTGCAAATACAGTTGCATACATGCCTTCTAAAATGGGGCAGGAAGTGCCGTTGCGTGAACAGCAAGGGCCACTCTTTCTGTACATCACAAGCTCGCTTGCCCTTAGTGTTGATGGTCACTCGAATTGCTGCATAAGCATGCATCAAGAGTTCTTCTTGCAGAGGAATGTTTTTCTCCTCTCGAGCTTTCAGGCTTTCAGCAAGAAGCATTTTTTTTTGCTTCCTCACAATCATTGAAGTCTATGGCAGTGACTGGTGGCTGCCATTCTGTGCAGCCATAAGTTGTCCTTGCTGTTGCCCTCTTCAGAGGCCCTCCGCACAATTCCTCAGAAAGGCGCTTACATCCGCGCCTTGCGTTTTCAATTCGGCACTGAATTTTGTAAGCAAGTCCATGAAACGTTTTACCCCCTGAAGAGGTGGACAGTGCGTCACAGAGTGCTGACGAATATTTCTGGCCGACACGATTGGCCACTGACCGGATTTGCTTTGCAGTTGGCCTTGAGGCTGCTTTGCACATTGCTGTTGCTATTAGTCTTACTACTTCTTGATATTGACTTCGTTCAAGTGGGTTTGATGCACTCAGGGCTGTTAGAGTTTCATGAGACAGGGATTTCCATGGAATCGTCAATGACTGAAAAGCTTCCAGTGATGGCTGGGGGGACGACGTTGAAGGCTCCTCTGTAAACAACATTCAAATGCAATCAGACTTGGCAAAGGAGTTGAAGAGTGGTAACAATACCAGTACTTACAGCAGCCAAACAAATTGCAAGATGGAATTTATTGCACAGCATTTAGAATCATTTAAACCTCTGCCCCATATTTTTGATCAAGCCAGATAGTCAGTTCAGCGTAATGTATCATCATCATCATCATCATCATCAGTCTATGTCCACTGCAGGACAAGAACCTCTTCCATATCCCTCCAATTAACCGTCTTGTGCCATCTGCGGCCACTTCAACCCTGAAAACTTTCTAATTTCATCTGCCTTCCTGACTTCGTCTCCTGTTATGCTAGCCCTTGCAGCACTACCCTTTAAGGACTATAGACAACTAATTTTATTACGTGTTTTCTTTTTTCAAATGATGCATCAGACATGGAATACATGGATTACCGGATGGTACTAAGCCTACAACCGCTAAATAATTTATAATTGAATTTCTTCTCCCATGCTGTTTCGGCTTCATCGACCGAACGATGACTGTGACATCAAGTTGATGTTTTGGTCACGTGATCAACTAGAAAAACTAACATAATCAGCAGATATGTAGATTTAATTCACTACGACATTTAATCCAGCTTCTTCCAAGACCTGAAATGACAAAAATGATTTCTCACTTGACGTCAGAGTCGTCGTTCGGTCAATGAAACCGAAACACATTAGAGAAAAAATTGAGTTATAAATTATTTAGCAGTTGTAGGCAAATACCACCTGTTTCATTCTGTTGCCGAATGTTACAGCTATCAGTTTCTTTTCCATAGCTTACTGAACTGTCCTGAATTTAAGTTCACCGAACTTATTAGCCTCCACACTTCTGCCCCATAGGCGAGTACAGATATGGCTGTTATTACTTCCCTCAGAAATGCTTGTAAACTGCCATTCATCACCTGAGAGTACCTGCCAAGTGCACTCCACCCCATTCTTATTCTCCTAGTTATTTTACTCTCATAATCCAGGTCTGCAGTCACTAACTGCCCAAAGTAGGTGCATTCCTTACAGCTCCAATCTTAACCACATTTCTGCATATTATTTTTAGATGCACTGCTCTACTTTGCCTGCCTAGGTCATTGACCATGCTTTATGAGAAATGTTGTGGTGGGGAGCTTCAGATGATTTGACCACCTAGGGAACTTTAATGTGTACTGGCATCACACAGTGTACTGGCGGGTTTCTATTTTACCCTTTTTAAATTTGGCTGCAATGGCCAGGAATCAAACCTTTGAGCTTGTTGACCTTTGACCACTCACAGAGTTGTGAGTGGCACTCCGTCCCATTATCTTCTCTTGTGTGTGTTTTAGGCACCTTTAAATATTTACAATGAGCTGCTTTAGCAAGGACATGTGGTTTGCTGTGTCCAATATAGTGGCAGCAGAAGTCAATTATATGAGCAGGATGCAGCTTTGCTTTTTGTAGCTGCCTTTTGTTAATTTACTGTGCCTTATGTCAAGCAGGTGCAGTCATGTGAAAAACGCTAATAACAGCAGCCACACCAAAATAATATTGTGATAGTACAAGTTTTGCTTGGCAGAAATTGCTCCAGCTCTCTTTTCAGATTATGACTACACTGGTATTTCTCGTTACACTCAACCTGCTTTCCACTCATTTCTGTAGCACTTCCCTTTCTTCGAAATAGAAAAGGATACAATCAAGTTTCGGATGACAGTATGCCAAACTCTAGTGCCTTTCCTTTTTTTCAACTTTAATTTTTTCTCTGAGAGACGTCTGGGTCCAGAGAAAAGTATAGTAGCAACTAAAGCGCTATGTTATAATTTTACTGGTTTTGCTTACACAGCTTGTTCACATGTACAGTCATACACAAAAGCCTGTGGGTTGCAGATTCGTGGCAATAAATGTATTCTTGTGTAGCCAGACAAAGCACGGCAATGAAGAGTACACACGCATGATGACATATGCGTGCTCCATTTGCTGGAATGAATAGCTGACTTTCTAGCGAGGTAATGCAGAATTTTTTTTTTCGGCCAATCTGCATCCTGCAAACTTTTGTCAATGACTGTACAACCATCACATCGGAGCTCTGGTGTCATAGTGCAGTAGCAGGGCTCTTAATCAAAACTCATGGATCTTCTCACTCAATATAACTAGGTGTAGTGGCTACAACAATGCAGACAACAATACAATGCATCCTTAGCATGCAGTTTGCTTGCTTCAAGATTTACCAGTCTTGAGAAAAAAATTATTAAAGCAGAACTGTTTGTGCACATAGTTTGGTAAATACAGTTAAACCACTACAGTCCACCACACTAAACAGATGCTGTTGATCACTTGACCCCATCGTTAGCCTAGAATAAACTTGATGCTCAGGCTAATGCTTGCTTCAATTTATCAATTATACTGATAGCAAATCTAAATTACTTCAGAATTAACATGCCTGCCCTTTGTCTACATCAGGGTATAATAAGAATGCATATTAGTCAGGTCAGACCCATAGCTCCGCATCACTCTACTGATGCAAAAGGTGCGCATTCTGTCCAGTGCCTGCATATTAAAGAATCCCAGATGGCTGAAATTAATTCAGAGCCCTGCACTAAGGCATCTCTCTTAGCCCATGTGCAGCTTCGGGATCACAAGCCATACCAGCCTAATGAATGCAAAGCAACGTGTAACAACATACTTCAATGCACACTCGAGAAATGGTATGTTGTCAGCCTCATCTGTGAATCCTCTGAGTACCAGGGCTTGAAATTTACCTTGGCCAGAAGATAGGTGATGCATGTGCTTATGAATAGCGACAGAGTTTTGCATGCACTGAAAGCATCATACCTGCATTGAAAGGATCTGAGGTGAAAGCACTGGAGCCAAGTATGAATGTGCAGCCCAAATTGCCACCAAAGTTTTCTTGCATGTACTTAAAGCTTTCCTCATCAACTTCTGTGCCGTCTTCAAGAAATACCTAGGACAAAAAAAGGACATTTTAGAATGTGAATTTTTAAAGCAAGGATCCATACAGTCTAGCAGGCTGGTTAACGATCTCGAGGCTAAGGGGAAGATGTGGATCTTAAAAATGAAAATGTTTATTACAAGATATAACGTAATGAAATTAGCTGTGGATATCTAATACTTCCTTCTATTTTCGAACATATAATTAGTTTCAGTACATCTCGATCGGTTTTCACATTATGGAAAAATAACAAGCCTAATTAGGTAATTTCTTACAGGTTGTTCACTTTCCCTCAACCATGCAAAGCTATGCTATTTGTATTGTTATTGAGGTACAACATCATACAGAAATGTTCAATTTTGTTAAAGCACCATAATTACGAAATATAATTAGGTGACATTAAAATTTGATATGTTCGACCGAGCTACAAAAATATAGCATAGCTCCATGGTTCAGTTCTTTCTGATCTCGACAGTATAAGTTTAATTGAAATTGCACCACAAAAGCATAATGAAAACATCTGTAAAGGTAATCAAGTTGGCAAAAACACGAAGTGGAAAAAACTGCATTTGAGATGCGCATGCCAGGCACTCTAGAGGCCCTTGTAGAGGCCTCAGAAAATGGCAGAATGCAGATATTCCTAGAGAACTTCCCCATACTAAGTAATACTTAAATGTAGGGAAGAGCGGCAGTTTCCAAACAAGAACAAAATGGTGGCCATTGTATATGCGGTTCTGCCGCATTTTGCCCGGAAATAACCATTTCAGTGTGTTGGTGGCATCAAATATGTCATTTTTAATATGGTAGCTGGAGGTCAAATAATCATGACAATATAGCACAGACAAGGACGACGAAACAATACGATGGCACAATTGCCGTCTTTCTAGAAGGTTTACTGCAAACCACGTCAAATCTATACATTGTGCCCCCCCCCCCAAGAAAACAATGAACAAAGTATACCTTACATATTCACACTGGACGCGTTGAAAACAAAACAAAAATTGATTATGGGGCATTTAACCACACAAACTCTTTCTTAGTGAGTGTGAGTGACACAAAAGGTGCGCTACTACAATGATTGTGGTTATTTTAAAATTTTCGTAGCCTTGATTATCTCACACATCAACTTTTCTCTGTGTCTGTCTAGCACAATACAGCACATGAATTCCAGCACACAGCTCTCAGGATCTGGCAAATGATCGTAATCATGACAGTGAATCATCAAATTCTCCCTCACAGCTTTGTTCATATCATAATGGCGCTTTTTTAACCTCTCATTGGCACACCTGCCAGTTTTACCATTGTAAACATATCCACAATTCAAGGGGATCAAGTACACTATGCCCTCTGTTTCTAAGAATGATACGAGTTCAACAAGAACAGTACTGAGAGATGCATGTTTAAAACAGTGCAATGCACATATACCTTTAACCAGAACAGCCAGCCATTCCAAACTTGTGATCAAGTTGGACTTTTTTTTCTGAACTGCACTTTCCGGAACCCAGAGGGTCTCCTTTGTGCAGCATCTGCTCATGTGAGAAGCTGATAAGGTGTCGTGATGTGGCCTTCGTAAGGTAAGACTCTGGTCTCCCGAGGCGATCATATTCGCATTTGTGGATGCCCCCTCGAGCCACCTGATTCCGTCCTCGCACCTCGCAGAGCATGGCTTTTATAAAAACAGCACACCAAAGCATCTCCCAAGTAACAGTGCAGAACACAGACGGGTGCACCTAACTCACAGCAACTCTAGCTTTGGCCAGGCAGTGCAGCTCCTGCCCCTTCCTAATATTAATCAGCCTCAGAAACTACTACCTCTGGCCTTTCCTCCATGGACACTCTCCTCTAAAGGTGAGGAAGTCTGTTCCAGGTGTGAATGCAAAGAGCCGCATGCCACAGGCAGCACTTCTGCAAGCTACTCTCGCCTACTTAATCGAAGAATATACGCAGCACACCCATATCTTCACCGATGGTTCAACTACTAAAGAAACTTCTTCTTGTGGCCTTTATGTGCCCTCAACAGGCCATGCCCTTTCTTACCGGCTGCAGCGGAGGACCTCCTCTACAACAGCTGAGCTTCACGGCATTAAGGAAGCTGTTTCTTACATCCTGCGCCGAACCGCCGGCCGTTGGGTTATCTTCACCGATTCAAAAGCATCTCTGCAGATCCTGGCCAACCTGCTGAAGAAAACGAATCACCAGCCAGTTTTCCTGGACATTGGGTATATCCATCATTTAGCTATTGCCGCAGGCCACTGCATAACATTTCAGTGGGTACCTGCTCACTGTGGCATTATGGCTAATGAAAAAGCAGATGAAGCGGCCCGTAAGGGCCATCAACATCAGAGATACATTCGAAGTTTTCTCACGAAATCTGATGCGTCCCAAATGGCTAAAAGTTTTGCGTACGAAGAAACGTATCGGCTTTGGAGTTTGCCGACACATAAGTACCAATTTCTTCACTCAATCGACCCACATCTTAGATCAAGACTCTCACCCAGAATTCCTCAACAACTCGAAACACTTTATCACCGACTTCGTCTGAATGCTGCATATACAAATGGCCTGCGATACCGTTTTGGACAAATGAACAGTCCGCATTGTGACAACTGTGCTTCGATAAAAACTGTGGAACATATCCTGCTTGAGTGCCCTGCGTATGCTAACGAGCGTGCGTACTATGAACATTGCATGCAGAAGCTCTGCCCAGTGCCCCTAACAATGGACAAAGTTTTAGGCCCCTTAGCCTGCTTCAGGCAACAGAGACTTGCAATGAACTTTCTTTTTACATATTTAAAAGACATTGGACATCTCGATAAGCTCTAAATTCACTTGCAGGTTACCTTCATGCATTCTTCTTGCAGTGAACTTCGTCAGCCCATTCGTCGGACTATGCACTCCATCATTCCATAGGTTACATCAATACTCGCCACTGCATCCTTAGTACCCATTTCATGGCTGCATTTTATCTTCATTTTTTTTTCCACCTCTTCCACGCTGCTCTCTTTCAGTCTTTATCTCCCAAATTCCCCTCCCTACACAGAGTAGCATGCCAGCGATATTGAAACGCCGGCTAAATTCTCTGTTTCTTCATTAAAGAGTCTCTCTCTTTCTCTCTGCACGAGATGAGAAGGCGACACAACAAGCGCTGACTTGCAATGTTTGTTTTGAGAAATACAGAACTTCATATACCCTTGTATAATGTCGCCACATGTTCCAAGGACACGTGGCTTGCACACTGTGTGGCACACGCACTCCTGCAAAGTCGTGAAAATCGTTGCACGTTTGGCAGCTCAAGTTCTTTTTTTGTTACCAGTAGGGACGGTGTGCTGACGCATTGTTCTCGTAGTCTGAATACCCTGGCTGCCCCAATAATCTCACAGACCACCTGTTCACTGTGTGTTTTCAGCACTTTGCATCGATGATTGATTGAGGAATTGATTTTGCATTGTTGCACTGAGCACTACAGCATATTTTTGTCTGGATACACAGCACAATGCACTTTTTTGCAACTTTGGAATTTTTTTTCTGAAAGTTATTCAGTTTAATTTTAGTGTAAACAATTTCTCCATGTAGTACATGTTTTGGCGAGGCAATGAAAAGTTTTATATAGCACATAAATGTCGTGTGGACTTTTAAAAAAAAGTTCCGAAATGAAGCATTTTGAGCTAAAAAACAAACTACAAAAAACAAAAACCATGTGCAGGCATTGTCTTGACACATGATAAAAAATACAACTCATATAAGTTGTCCAAAAAACTTTGGAGGCCAAAAAGAAACATTTTATCATGAATTTTGTACGAAGACCTACTTTTGCACTAGTCTGGAAAATTCAAAGGGCTGTCAGATGATGAGAAAAATTTTTTCTCATTCGATATTAAGAGAAATTTCTTTTGTGAGTTCAATAAAGACAAATTTTTGGACCAAAATCAAAGAGGGTTATGAGCAAACATTGGTGCATTTGGCATGAAATGACCCGTGTAGTCAGCTGCATAAAATTTTAATAATTATAATTGGTTTTTGGGGAAAGGAAATGGCGCAGTACCTGTCTCATATATCGTTGGACACCTGAACTGTGGCGCCGTAAGGGAAGGGATAAAGGAGGGAGTGAAAGAAGAAAGGAAGAAGAGGTGCCATAGTGGAGGGCTCCGGAATAATTTCGACCACCTGGGGATCTTTGTGCACTGATATCGCACAGCACACGGGCGCCTTAGCGTTTTTCCTCCATAAAAATGCAGCCGCCGCGGTTGGGTTCGAACCCGGGAACTCCGGATCAGTAGTCGAGCGCCCTAACCACTGAGCCACCGCGGCGGATTACATGCACACATCTTTTTTTTTTTTAAGCAATGTTACTGCCTCAGGGCATATAAAGGGGGTATGTTTGAGTGGTTTCGCTAGATGCTAAAATAAACTGATGACCACTTGCTTTGAACATGTATAGCAGACCTACCAAAATGACAACTTTGGTCCAATACACAAAATTCAAATGTTATGCTCATTAACTTTTTCTGGCGCTGGCGAGAACGGTGGTAGAAGCCGCGTCAGAACTTGAACATTTATTGTGCCAAACACAAAACAATTGAACACTTGGAAATTCAGAAGTGGAAATATACCAGTAATACAAATATGGCAACCCTTATCCATTCATTTTAATTAATGAAATACAACCAAATTAACCTATTCAGTTCAAATCTGCATTAGCTATTATAATTTACTCAAGTTCTCTCATGGCCCATGCAAAGGCAGTAAGAGAGGGGAGTGAGCGGTTGCAAAGTGATACATAAGAACAATGCTGAACTGCAGGTTTTTCCAGGAAAAATAAATGGACGTATATATTAAAATATTGCAACATCATTATACAGGATTACGGGGCAAAGGAAATACACATTACACATTGGTTTGGTTTGGTTTATGGGGTTTTTACGTCCCAAAGCAACTCAGGCCATGAGGGACGCCGTAGTGGAGGGCTCCGGAAATTTCGACCACCTGGGGTTCTTTAACGTGCACTGACATCGCACAGTACACGGGCCTCTAGAACTTCGCCTCCATCGAAATTCGACCGCCGCGGCCGGGATCGAACCCGCGTCTTTCGGGTCAGCAGCCGAGCGCCGTAACCACTGAGCCACCGCGGCAGGTCACATTACACATTGCTATAAAAATATGTCTTGTACAAAAGATATTAGGGTGAGAAACAAAACAATGCAAGCCGCAGTATCATAATTGGTTCAAAATGTTTAGAAACAGCCGCAACAGCAGCAACCAACAACACCACAATGGCAAAACAATGTATAATTTGTATCAAGAACAATAAAAATAATGCTCAAACATGAAAAATCGGCTCAGTGAATAAATTCAGTGAATTTGGCAGAATATTTTAATTTAATTGTTTCAATTTGCTTGGAGACGAGTATTGCACTTCACCTAATACATTAATTACTGAAATAATGAATTCGATTCAGCCATTGCACGCACTTAATGACATGTTCAATTCTAAGAGATTCACTTGTCAAATGGTTTCACTTGTATATAGATTCACGAAACTATGCAGACAAATAAAAATGCGTACATGCTGTCCTATAACTGCCTCATCTGTCGAAGACAGGGTAAGGAGCGGATTACCTCCCAGGCGCAAAAAAAAAAATGTAGTAACGGTATGTATAGCATGTGCCCATCACCTTGTCACTTCAATACGGCGAATCGAAACCATGTGCGCCCGCGCTTCGCATGTATACGGTAACGAGCCACGATACTCGATAATGCTGTATTTCGAGCTGGCCAGGTTACTGATACGCCGATGCGAGGGCCATTTTGGGGCATGCATATGTTTTCTTCGCATTTCACGCGACAGTACGCGCTAACTCGTTCGTATGGTTTCTTTTTCTCCTCTCGTTGCAGCTGCCAATCCCTACAGTGAGTTGTTCGCCGCGAAAACTGACAGTGCTGTCTTGATAATCGCAGCGCTGATAAAAGCTGAATGTATACATACCTTGAAAACGAGCAGCACTTGCTTTGTCCGGCCAAGAAATGCTGTCTTGTTTCGCACACAGCTGCAGTCGCCGCCAAACGACGTGCTGTTCGCGCGCCATTAGTTGCATCAGCAGCCGCGTTTTGTGGCACTCCGCGCTGTGTGCTGCGGCTCCAGGGGTGGTATCACTCCGCAAGACAATCATGTTCCGAAGAATAAAAGACGCTATTTGCGCTTACGAACAGCCTGAGAGTGCGTGACGCTTATAATAAGCGTGAAATCGCTCTGTGTAGCGCTGAGCATAATAGCAGGAATGTACCAAGTCTTTCGCAATTTAGTTGCACATTTCTGAATTGCGTAGCAGTTCCCGTTTCGAAACCGAAACTACACTTCGGCGATTGCGCCGACGTGCAGCACGGGAGCCGTTCAGCTTTTCCCGTAGTTTTACAGAATTTTCTAACAGTGTGCGCTTTCATTTTGAAAGCTAGTGAAGACCGCCTCGACAAGAGATGGCTTACATTTCGTTCCGAGAGGCTCGTTCATGAACCCCGCACACGCGTGCAAAAATTTCTTTAACAGCGTTTGCGCGAGAGGCACACTAAGCGTTTCCGTTCTTAAACAGCTACATTACGTAAGCGCCGATGTAACTCGACGCATATTTGCGCAAACGAATGCAATTCAACTCGCGCTGTGTTATTATGGCTGCGCCTGTTGATGAAGACGTTAACTGTTTCATTGAAATAGTTCCTACATACCGTGTTCGTTGTTTCCGCTGATATTTCTACCAACATTAGGTGAGGGTATCTTCATGCAAGAACCAGCTCTTTACTGCGCTGTTCGGACTGCACTTGAAGGAAGAACTAAGCGAATTTGAGACTGCACTGACAGTAATGCGCATGTTGGCTCAAGCCCACGCTATACATTGTAACGGCGCAGCTGCAGCCACTCTGTGCTGCTCGAGTTTTTCTGGATAATGCGTTCGGCATAGCAGCACTGCAACCCGCTTGTTTCTAAGGGCGCACGCTGATGCATGACAATGCTATTCCCTGTTTGTGCTTGAAGTTATGGGCGCAAACAGGTTCGCAGTCTGCCTAATAAGTTTTGTATGGCTTGGGCCCGTGTGAGTATCGGCGTACGTACCAGGCTTCACGCTGAGTATTTTGAAGCACTTTTTTTTATTAACGGGTATAAGTATAAATGCTGCAATACTCTCCTGTTGGGATCCCTGTGTCAGGAGCATTGAATGTGCTTTTTAAGGAGGATGACATTCACATTAAAATCCTCGTAGTGAGTCAATGCTAATATGCGGCACAATTCTTCGAAGTCCTCTTTTGCAACTTGGAAGGAATATGCCATACAAAGTCAGTATTAACAGCAGGTAGTTAGTGCAGATTGAGATTGCTCCATGAATCATGGGTCTTTGTTGAAATGTTTTATGAAAATCATTTAGAACTTGTCATGCGTATTTACTGGAATGATGAAGCCGGCGCGATGGCTCAGTGGTTATCGTGATGGTTGGTTTATGGGGGTTTAACGTCCCAAAGCGACTCAGGCTATGAGAGACGCCGTAGTGAAGGGCTCCGGAAATTTCGACCACCTGGGGTTCTTTAACGTGCACTGACATCGCACAGTACACGGGCCCCTAGAATTTCGCCTCCATCGAAATTCGACCGCCGCGGCCGGGATCGAACCCGCGTCTTTCGGGCCGGCAGCCGAGAGCCGTAACCACTCAGCCACCGCGGCGGCCGGTTATCGTGATCGTCCGGTGACCTGAAAGACGCAGCAGGTTTGATTGCGGCCTCGGGGGTCACATTTCGATGGAGGCAAAATGCTAGCGGCCCGTCTACTACGCGTTGTCAGTGCACGGTAAAGAAGCCCAGGTGATCTAAATTATCCGCAGCCCTTCACTACAGCGTCCCCATAGCCTGAATCACCTTGGGTTTTGAACACCATAAAACCAAGCCAAAGCGCTCAAGATTACCTTTCTAGAAGGGTGTAGTCAAAGTATATGCCTTGCTTTGTATAGCAAGTGTGTAGAGATGGAATAGATCTTTTTTTAAAAGTTCCCCTTATATTATTTTTCCTTTGCTCTCTACAAGTCATTATGCCTGAATGATTGACTGCAGACAACATGCTGCAAGAACGCTTCCGAGGAAACTTACTTTCAACATTTGCTTCCATCATTTATTTTTGTAATATGGTGCATTAATTCTTATGGTGCGTGTATTGCATATTTTCAGCATACATAGCTGGGAAATAGACTAAATTTGTATGTATATTGATCTTCATGTAATTTTTCAGGACCATATGGTGACCTTTAGCAACAGTTGTAGAATGTGTCATAGACAGTTTATAGAGAATGGCCTACTGTAGGTTTAGTAGATAGATGTCTATAGACCGTGTGAAGTCAAAAGTCTATAGTATTGCCAAGCCATAAATCTATGGAGTGGCTATAGACAGTGTATTGACCTATGTTTACGGGTCCAGTAGATGAAGGAAACAAGGAAGACTGTCTATAGACAGAAATCTACAGGAAGTGTATGGCTATAAGTCTATAGATTGTCTGTAGACTGTCCATAGAGCTACGTCTATTGAACTTCCAATAGATATTTGTCTATACACTGTCTATAAACAAGTCTAAAAGTGTACGGCCACAAATCATTATATTGCCTATAGACTAGTCTATAGGATTTTTCTATAGAAAGTCTATAGCCTTCATACACTAAACTCTACAGACAGTCTATATACTGGCTAAATAAATATTTCTATGTGCAATTACCTTGATTTTCCTTCCTACATTTTTCTTTAAAAGCGGCGGGAAAATTCTTCTTTCATTCAGATACAATGGGGCAAGTATTTGTTGGGTTATTTTTTCTGCGGCCTTTATCTCATCTGGAACATCGCACAAGATTGCTGATACCGGAAGAGAAGCAATCATTTTCATTCTTGCTGGAAGCGACACGATCACTGAGGAACAATTGTGATAACGAGCGACATTTTCTGTGTTCGGTACTGTTCGCGGCATTGCAGGCCTGCTGTCTGGAAAATTCCCAGTACCTTCAAACAGAGTGCGGTCAAGAGCGACAGAACTCTTATCCTTCGGTGTCGTGTACGTGTGTAACGATTGCTGACTTCTCCTCCTCAACAATACTGGCAAAGCGAACAAGTGCGCTTTCATGCCACGGTCATATAGGTAACATTTCGGGCCGCTCTGTTTCGGAACACTGCGTGTGGTCGCAGGGCGTATGGCTAAAGTAAACAAGCGAAGGTTAATCTTTATCCGCTTTCAAGCGGTTTTTTATTCCGTGGTTAACTACTTTTGAGCCATGCATGTTAGAGAGCAAAAGCTCTGGTGTATCGGGCAACTGGACGCGGTTTGTCGTCTGTAACGTTGAGTGCGTTCCGGATAACTTCTAGCATTGGAACTCGTCAAAGCGACGGCGTCTTCGTTCCGTCCACGTCGCCGCCGTGTGTCGCGAGAACAGGCTTGGTAGGCGCCTCTTCAACGCGCAGATAGACGTCATGCTAAGTCACGTGGCTTACATTGCGTTATACCGCACATGACGTCGTCCGTTCCCCCATTGTTGTTCTTACGTTTCGCTAAATTCTTTGTCGAGGTCAAACTTAAGGTCCCAGCACGTGTTTAGCACTTGTGGTTATTCGCTGCTATGGCAACACACACACACACACACACACACACACACACACACACACACACACACACACACACACACACACACACACACACACACACACACACACACACACACACACACACACACACACACACACACACACACACACACACACACACACACACACACACACACACACACACACATATATATATATATATATATATATATATATATATATATATATATGCAGTGTTGTGCGTTTTTATCGCTGACACATTCAAAAATTTCCACGCCTCAACCGCTGGCTCATTTGCGGTGAAACTGCACACAGAGCTTGCGTATTATGGTAACTTTTGTATCGTAGCAAGTTTGACAACGGTACTTACTTAGTTCAGGCGCACATGATGCGAAAACGTAAGCGTCTACGAGAGATCGGCGAGCCAAAACCCGCAGACGACGCTTTTTCGCTGAGAACCGGCAGTGGCGCCTTCTGTTTTCGGCAGCGGAAAGCGTCGCGACTAGGCCGCCGAGGCGAGCGTTGCAAGGAGCGCGGGCCCTTTGAATATGCCGTTCCGGCCGTTTCGTCTGCTTCAACTGAAGCGCTTACAACATTTTCGGCTAACTGAGAAACAGATGGCACCACCGCCGCCCTTATATATATATATATATATATATATATATATATATATATATATATATATATATATATATATATATATATATATATATATATATATATATATATATATATACTGATTACTCAAGGCAATTATTTTTATTTTTAGTTATATTTAATTAAGCTAAACTTGCTGTGTCCAGTGATGTAATGCATGTGAACATTCTTATGCTTACTGCTAATCAGGCTCCTTACGATCCTATGATGTCATCATTGTTAACTCTAGCAACTAGTACACGCTTATATTATCCTAATTAGCGATCCAGCGGAGCTACGCCGTGGCGGAGCGCGGAACTCTGCGCTTGTTTCTAGACACATCTGTTTCTAGACCACTTGTTTCTAGACAGCGGTTGCTAACCACCATCTACACCGCTCGAAGCTCCGGCAACACTCAGCGAAACTTGGCTTGGGACTAGCGTAGTAGATCTTTTGCTCTAAGATAACGACACCAACGAGGAGGTAAAACTCACTTTAATTGGATGAATAAAACCACCGCTTGGTGGTCGTTGATAGCGCTCCAAACAATATTGACAGTGACAAGAATATGTGCATTAATAAAATACTCCCACAATATTGTGCATGCAGATCTAAGAAATCAATCAATCAATCGATCATGTTTATTTAACATCATGACGATGTTGGGTGCGCCGACAAAAAGCCATTGGGAAGGCTTGACGAGGCCGACGCACCCCACAAGGGCATTGCAGTGGTACACAACATGTTAGCACTTCGAGGGATAAAAAAAAAGGAAATGAAACAAAAGTAACATATTTGGCATTAGCTGTACATCAATTCGGACTCCTTATTTAGTTGATGTGGGAGAGTGTAGCTCAACATTTGATATGAAAAGTGTGATGTGAAAAGTGGCGAATGTATCGATGTTGCACAAAATATGTTAAAAAATAAGCAGGAAAGAAACATGAATCCTACGGAATGTATAGTCTCTGCATGACTGCGGTCGAGTTGTTCGACCGAATGTACGAAGATCATTTGTTAGACATGTTAGTCTGTGTGAGTTTGCCACGAAGCTTTTTTATATATATATATATATATATCTCTGAATATAGAGCTCTGAATATTGAGAGTGGCCTTCTGTATATATGGGAATTAACCCATTACGCGCTATCGCATCATCACCATCACCAGCCTGACTACACCCACTGCCGGGCAAAGGCCTCTCCCATAACATTCCGATTAACCCTGTATTTTGCCAGCTGCTCCCACCCTATGCCTGTAAACATCGTAATCTCATCCGCCCACCCAACCTCCTGCCGCTCCCTGCTACGCTTGCCTTCTCTTGCAATCCATTCCCTTACCCTTCCTTAAGGACCAGCGATTATCTTGCCTTCGCAGTACATGCCCCGCCCAAGTCAATTTCTTCCTCTTGATTTCGACTAGGATGTCATTAACCCGCGTTTGTTTCCTCACCCACTTGGCCCGCTTCCGGTCTCTTTACGTTACACCTATCTTTTTTCTTTCCATAGCTGGCTGAATGGTCCTCAACTTAAGCTGAACCCTTCTCGTTAGCCTCCACGTTTCTGCCCCGTAGGTGAGTACCGGTAAGATTATGCTGTTGTACACTTTCCTCTTGAGGGAAATTGGTAAGCTGCCATTCATGAACTGAGAGAACTTGCCATACGCTATCGCGTCATACCCTTAAGGCGGAGCTTAAGTGTCCTTTCAAATTTTTCATCCTTTGCTGTGCTGTTTGTTCGCTCTGTCAATTACGCCGAGGCCGATGGAGAGGAACGCCGCCCGACGCATGAACGGGCGCTTAAGAACAGTGCTCTAAATATTTTCTCCCCCTCTTTCTTCTTGTCCGTGTCTTTGTCCTCCTCCTGAATGTCCGTTTTCATGTTAGTGCTCATTCTCCTCCTATTGTCCTTCTCCTGCTTGTCTGTGCAACTCCGGTGGTCCATGTCTTTTTGCGCTATCGTTACTATGTTTGAATCAAGTAAGCATCTAAACATCTAGTCTTATTAAGAGCCTTTGCTCTTTCTACTCCTGCACATATTCATACTCCTCAATACACGACTGAGGGATTCTGACTGATAACGTTTGCTTCTGTTACTTCGACCAAGGACGCCAAAGCTAAACATTAATTGAAAAGCGTGACCTTGCAGCCTGTAACCATACCTCAATGTACGGGCACTGTGCGATTTCAGTGCACATAACCCCAGGTGGTCGAAATTTCCGGAGCCTTCCACTACGACGTCCCTCATCCCTCATAGCGTGAGTCGCTTTGGGACGTTAAATCCCCATTAACCATACCTCAATATCATATGAAAGATGATGACGTGACTACACGCGCCAGATGATGCGGGGAGCGCTGTGCTACGCCCTGTTCTCTGGGCAACGTGGTACATCGTTTATTTTCCATAGTGGTACAAACACAAACTCTGAATGGTCCCCTGGACTAAAAGTTGCACTAAGCAACTTGACGATGGCCCAGGGGCCACCTTACAAGACAGCAGTCGACGCAGATTATCAACAAAAGAAAAAAAACCGCACTCATCAAAGGTGACATTGAAAATATATGGGCTATAAACAGGCCTCAAAAGCACATATGTACACGAAACAAACAGCGAGACAAAAAGAAGAAAATCATGAGATGATATGGAAACACGCGGTCAAAGGACAATTAGTCAGTTTAAAACCAAGGCAAGATACATTTAATCAGGGTTACACGTAAAAGTTCAGTTGAGGTTACAGAAATAATTTTTACATTCTTTCTTAGATAGAAAAAAATTCCTTTGGATATCATTCCGTGTATCATTGATTGGGTTTTATTTATTACTCAGCTTTCTATCTGCTTTTCAGTTATATTCTTAAATTATCAGTTTCCCGTTTTTGTGTGACCTATTTTCAGGTCTTCATTCAGTTGCGGAGCACCTGCTTCTATGAAATAAATTCTGTTGGCTTTGGCATACAGGGTTTAATGACCCAAATCGACTCAGGCTATGAGGGACGCCGTAGAAGAGGGCTCCGAATAATTTCAACCACCTGGAGTTCTGTTCTTTAACGTGCGCTGACATCGGACAGTAGAAGAGCCTCTGGCATTTTTCCTCCATCGGAATGCGACCGCCACGGCCGGAATCAAACCCGCGTCTTTCGGGTCCGCTGCCGAGCACCATAAACACTGGGCCACCGCGGCGGCTACTTCTATAGAGTAATGCTCCTTTTACATCGCCGAGTGATTCTGAAGGATATCGCCTGCAGGTAGAGAGAGCGCAGACCACTGATAGGGCAAGGTACCCCTAACCCCCATTTCAATCAATCAATCAATCAATCAATCAATCAATCAATCAATCAATCAATCAATCAATCAATCAATCAATCAATCAATAAGTCAGCCAGTCAGTCAATCAATAAATCATTCGGTCGGTCGGTCACTTACTCGGTCGGTCAGTGGGTGAGTCGGTGAGTCGGTCAATTTTGGGAACAGTATAAACAGTACGTGCTTAGTCCCATCTGAGGCAAACAACGCAATATGGTATTGCGCCACGATATATTTTAGGCATTTTGTGTCTTAAGCTCGTCTATGAGGTTGCGGGTGTGCATTCAACACGATAGGCTCATTCCTCGGCGGTTTTCTCTCTAAAACTCGAGACGATCGCACGTGTTCTCGAAAAATCGTAGCAGTAAGTGTCTCGGTTGCACAAGGCTTCGAGCCTTCACAATTCATAACGGATCTGTCTCTTGAGACGCCAACGGAAAACGATCTCTCCCGCCAGTGCGAGTGACGAGATGACGCAGCCAGCCAGGTAAGCGGCAAAGTACAAATGAAACGGCTCTGCTGCTGCCACCTGGTGAGCGCTATCGGGAACCACTCGTTTTCGGTGAGGTACAGCTAGTCCCCCTTCTGCGATGGCCAGCAGTACACGACGGTGTTGGTGCCTGGAAAGACATTGTGAAACATTATTTCATTTCCAATCCAGGGTCCGTTTGTTGTTTTTCCAATTCATTCGTTTACATTGTTATTGTTTGTTGAAATTCTCTGTGACACCACTCATTTAAGGCAACCTCTTTTTGGCAACCTAGTTACTGTGGATCCGGATCACGAGAGTGAAATGACCAAGCGAATTGGTAGAACGCTTTGGCAGATTCCCCCAAGTTTTCAATGGCTGCTTGCCACAGTTCTAGAAGAAGGAATTATATAACTGTTCCGTCTTGCATAACTCACGTATACACAGAAATTGCGGAGAAACGCATTTTTTCAACGGGAAAGTCTTTGTGATGAAAATTTTTGTAATACTTCGTAAGATTCCACTATAAATTCAATACATTAGGAGATAAACCCTTGGCATGCACGCTTGCATTTTTTGCTATTGAGATTTTTGCTACCGTCATAAACGCGCCGTTTTGGTTTTCTATGGTAGTCTTAACTACTCTATGCGGTTGATGATCAAACACGAAAAGAAATATTTCGCTACACATCGAAAGAATGCACCATTACCTGCAATATTTCCATAACAGGAGCTTGCAATATTCCACAGTTCCATTGTGGCCTCACAATTAAAATTGATGTCAAAGAATCCGGCGTATAAGGGGCGAGAACATCGAGGCTAACGCAAATACTTGAAATTAGTTTAACGAAAGCGCTGAGAGCTTTGGAAAGAGGTCTAGTGTTGAGAGGGAGAAAGACATCGTAATGGACTAGGGAAAAAAACATGAGCTACTGATGAGCTGATATCATGCAGGAGAAATGGGAATGGGCACAGTATCCCATGTAATGTGAAATCAAGATAACCGGTGGTTACTTACGGTAACCAAACGGATTGCAAGTGTAGGCAAGCGTAGCAGGATGAGGGGGGGGAGAGGGGAGGGGTGTTCAGAGACACAGTTAAGTGGATGAGTTTATGAAATTTTCGGTAAAAAATGGCTGCTGCTTGCACAAGACATGGCTAGGCTATTGTCCTCAGGTGTACTAGATAACACGATGATCATAACAGAGCTCGCGACCCGCACTCTAGATCACGCTTTGTGGGATCTATGTCCCTTTAAAGCCCTCTGCAACCACTTTCAGAACAGTGTACACAATCTCTTTGTTAGTTTATCCTAGCAGCTGACGACCTACACCGATGCTGTTTCCTTTGCGAGCAAGTCGACACGGAAGCCCCCGGCTATTACGTAACACTAGGACGTAAATACTGCTATACTAGGACCGAGCAATACTATGACTATCGACTGTCTTCATCATAAAAGTTCCACTCTCCTGCTTTTTATGTGAAAGCAACGACTGCACTCTCCAAAGAGCCGCGGCCTTCAAAACAGATGACTGAGAAGGGATAAATATATACCTACTTCAGAGGGTTGAAGACGTGCATGGCTGATATTTGGAGCATCGTGGAGAATCTCTCACCAGGGACAAGGCCCCAACGCGAAGCTATGAACTCCTCTTCGTTGGTGCAAGTTGAGAATGCAACGTGTGTCCCTTCTTGCGTTTTTTCATAGCATTCCAGCATAGTTTCTGGCCTATGCTGGCCCCTGTCAATTGTATCGAGTAGAATGCGAATGGCCAAAACATTTCGGTCTGGTGACCTCATAGCCAGATCCAGCCAATCATCGCTGAAGCAGGCTTTGAGGTCACCTCTTTTGATGTGAGGTTCCAACTCTGCGAAGGACTTGGCTCCTACCGTTACACCCGTGACACTGCGAATGGCCGTGATGCTGGAATGAACGTAAATCCCCAAAGTCAGCACGCACAGTGACCAGCAACCTATTGCAAGGTTTTGGAATGTTTTTGCACTGCCTGCTGGAACTGGGGGACACCTGCCCAAAAATGTGCCGACAAGAAAGAGAGCCAGATGGGACAAGTGGAACTGGTGCCGTCCAAAGGACAGAAGGCGACACCGGAGGACCTGGACCATAGCAACCAAAACGGTTGTGGACGTGAGCAAAATCACAAACCAAAAGAGGGAAAGCCAAGAGTCGATTAATGTAGTCTGCACTGAGTGTCTCTGAGGAACGAAGACGCACAATGATGTAGGGGAAAACTGTGCATGGATAAAGATGTTTTCCTGCCAATAAATTGCATTTGTTATTGGATCCAGGATAAGATCGACGACTTTGTTAATCAGGTCTATGAGCTTCGATCTTTTTTTGGCAATGCTTATGGTGTTGTTTAGGTGTGTGTATGCGCCTAACAAGGCGAGGACTTCCGGCTTCGACATGACACTTACAGTCGGCCGATATTTTGTGGACAACGCGGCGAAATATTGGCCATCTCTTGGAAAACTCCCCTCTGACCTTCCTTCTTGGGTAAACAACCGCGATGGTGGCACAATCTGGCGGGTGGCGCATTTGCGAAAGCGATCTTGGGGCGCATTGACGTCCTCTGCTGTCACGCTTACCACTTGACAAAGCTTATGCTTGAACATTCCTGGCACTTGTTGGTGTGACTTAGCGGAAACGAACCAAAGAGCCCTCGACGGAGTGAAGATCATTTTTTGCAGTGACACCCTTTCAATACTTGACCATGTCCCGTAGAAGGGAACGAAAATTAGCATCGGTTCACTGTTGAATATGAGGACATTGTTTTGTGAGATGCCGCATCGACGATCCAAAATTACATGTTGAGAACTCATTAGCTCGCAAAGTAGGTAACTGCTTGAGGAGCTCACAAATTTGAGAGGAACCGGCAGGTCTTGAAATGTAGTGCGGAGAGTATCTGCGTCTGACTCTGCGAATACCATTAGTGTTCTGGCTGACGTTCCTTTCGTTGAGGCCATGACATCGATCATCAGAGGATACACCTCACACGACGACGTCGCGATGAGGAAAACTTCAAACGCCAAAGCTAATTTCATAAAGAAGCATGTGAACGCGCTGGCAGTCTTCATTTCTTGGACTCGCGCAGTGCTGACTGGGTCTCTCCAAGAAGGTAAGCAACCACTAGTAAAAAAAGCTAGTGAATCTGACGTCGCTGGTGCGCCCGCCCACTCAGAGAATAAGAATTTGCTTTTGGGCGTTCGGCTACTTCAATGCTTACTAACTCCTCCGAGGACGTGACGAAGCAATCGAAAGTGTATGCCTGAAATTTTACTAGGGTCAAGCTATATAGAACCGATAACTATCAAGAAGAACAGTGTAAGAACAGCGCTGAGAAAAGAGAAGCTTGTGCTTTGTCATGAGGCCTCGGCGCAAATTAGGTGTGAATGGGGCGCATTCGCTCATAATAACAAATGCAGGCGAGAATACTGAATACTGCAACGTAGACACGTTTCAGGGCTGGTCGAATGGAGAGAGAAGCTTGTAAATAACTGATGTTTTCGTGATGAATTCTCGCTGGCAGTGAGAATAAAGTAAGGCTGCATGCAAGCTAGTGCACTTAAGAGGTGTTCAGGCGATCAAGATACTGGCGAATAAGTACCACTGATACTTTTTGTTAAGAAAAATATGGAGTACTTTTTCTCGCGTGTTAGAGAGATTTTTAAGGTTTCGTTCAGCAATAAATTGAAAATTGATTGTCCGGGAATAAATAGCGGCGCCGTTTTAATATACTTTGTGTTTTCTTGTTTCTCTGCGCGCTTTTTTGTGTTAATGATATTTTGTTTGCATTTATCAGTTGCTGTGCTATAATACAAAATGAGACAGGGCATCTGTCAAGAATTTGAGATTAAGTATACCGTCTCCTCTACTATTTTATAGAAATTAAATACCAGTTGTCTGACTGAATTATTCAACCTCACCGGTGTTGCTTCGCATAAGTTTTGCAAAGGAAAAATCACTGTGAAAAAAATGTATCTACAGGCTTCTACGAGGCTTCTGTGGAAAAATAATGAATATATAACATTGCTATCCGGGAGCTCAGATTTGACAGCCAGATATATTTACAAGATATCTCATATTGATTTTCTCGGTCGAGATTTTGTCCGGAAATCATGAGATATCGGATTTGGCAGCCTCACCGTTGATTCATGTTTTCCACCGGCAACAGTGTTTAAATTATGCTGGTGTCATTGCTGACTTTTAGTTTCTTTGTTTTTGAGCGTATGCACAGATGCCAGCTTCGACTAGGCCATGTTTTCATCCTTCTGTAAAAGCTAAGTCACAGGCGTACAAGGAATGATTTTACGCGCCTTGATGAAACTCTAGCCTTATTGACCCTACAGTATGCAACGTCTACACTATTCCAAGCGTGTCAGCAAAGTTTTCAAGTAATTCTCATAAAATAGGTTTTTGAGATAGAAATATGGCTTTTTCAGCATATTGTTACCAGTGTTTGCGGACACCAGAAAACTGGTAAATCGTCTTAAGTAGTTAGTTGGTTAACTAATTTTTAGCAATTAGCTTTTTAACTATAACAGGTAGGCGCCTAGCTGCAAATAGAGATTTGTAGCAGGTGGTTAGCTCAGACATATCAGTGTTTTTAATTTAGAAAACGCGATTACTCTTTGCGCTATGGCTCGACAAATTTGGCTTTTTTCACTAATTACGTGCACTGGAAAGGTTGCTTTGCCTGCACGCTTTTGGAAAGCGCATATCTTTTGGTGCGATGCAGCCAAGTGTTGCCGAGCCACAACGCCGAGGATAATTGCGTTTTTGAAATTCTAAAAACTTATATGGCTAGTACTAAGGACAGGCTACAAATCTCTAATTGCGAGCATCTGCTTGGCTGTGATAGTTAAAAATGATCAAAAATTGGTTAACCAGCTTAATACTTGACGTTTCACCGGCTTTCCAGTGCCGGGCAACGCTGATAATAAAAGTCAGCGAAAGGCGTGTTTTTACCCCAAAAAGCTTATTTGGGCGCTCGGCTACTGATCCGGAGTTCCCGGGTTCGAACCCGACCACGGCGGCTGCGTTTTTATGGAGGCAAAACGCTAAGGTGCCCGTGTGCTGTGCGATGCCAGTGCACGTTAAAGATCCACAGGTGGTCGAAATTATTCCGGAGTCTCCACTACGGCACCTCTTTCTTCCTTTCTTCTGTCACTCCCTCCTTTATACCTTCTCTTACGACGCGGCTCAGGTGGCCGCCGATATATATATATATATATATATATATATATATATATATATATATATATATATATATATATATATATATATATATATATATATATATATATATATATATATAGCAGACAAGTTAAAGGAAATGAGGGGCCCGTTTGACAAATTTATGAAGGGAGCCAACAGTCGCCGAAACCAAGGTGCATAGGGGAACGTTAATTTTTTTTTTAATGTGTTATGCTTATCAATGGGATAATAATACTTAGATTAATAAATCGCTTAAAGAAAATTACTTATAAAGCAGCAGAAGAAACAACCCTGCCGCCGGTGGGATCCGAACCCACGACCTCCGAATATCGCGTCCGGTGCTCTTACCAACTGAGCTACGGCGACGGCTGTCCAATCTGCTGCTCTCGTGGGTATTTGTGTTTACTGGGTGTAAGCGAGCCTTGAGAGTGTTCACCAGCGCCACCCTCGACATAGCGGCGGACGTAGCACGTCCTGTAATACCGCGAGTGTGACGTAGAACGTCATCTATCGGCGAGGGCGGAAACTGTGCGAGAGCCCTCTTATGCTACCTATGGCATCAAGACTGCCAGAACCGAGACCCTCGTTAAACTATTAGCAGACAAGTTAAAGGAAATGAGGGGCCCGTTTGACAAATTTATGAAGGGAGCCAACAGTCGCCGAAACCAAGGTGCATAGGGGAACGTTAATTTTTTTTTTAATGTGTTATGCTTATCAATGGGATAATAATACTTAGATTAATAAATCGCTTAAAGAAAATTACTTATAAAGCAGCAGAAGAAACAACCCTGCTGCCGGTGGGATCCGAACCCACCACCTCCGAATATCGCGTCCGGTGCTCTTACCAACTGAGCTACGGCGACGGCTGTCCAATCTGCTGCTCTCGTGGGTATTTGTGTTTACTGGGTGTAAGCGAGCCTTGAGAGTGTTCACCAGCGCCACCCTCGACATAGCGGCGGACGTAGCACGTCCTGTAATACCGCGAGTGTGACGTAGAACGTCATCTATCGGCGAGGGCGGAAACTGTGCGAGAGCCCTCTTATTCTACCTATGGCATCAAGACTGCCAGAACCGAGACCCTCGTTAAACTATTAGCAGACAAGTTAAAGGAAATGAGGGGCCCGTTTGACAAATTTATGAAGGGAGCCAACAGTCGCCGAAACCAAGGTGCATAGGGGAACGTTAATTTTTTTTTTAATGTGTTATGCTTATCAATGGGATAATAATACTTAGATTAATAAATCGCTTAAAGAAAATTACTTATATATATGAGACAGATACTGCGCTCATTTCCTTTTCCCCAAAACCAATTATATTATTATTATGAATATGCCTTAAAGTCTTCGTTGAAACACGTGGTATACAGGGTTTGTCTCATGTCATACCCGGACAGACTGCGGGCCTGATACAAACATACAGTGGGGTGCCCGCGCGCAAAAGAACCTGTAGGCTACTCCTCTCACAACTTCAGGAAGACTTCTACCGTAGACCTTGTTAGAAGTGTCTTTCATCACTAACACATCTCTTTCCATACTTCTTACTGCCACATAATCAACAGCTATTCAGTACACTTCAATCCAGCACGTCCATGGCGTGCCTAGTGAGGAGAAATGGGCGCATCGAAATAACCTCGCACTCGGGACTAGAGATAAAAGTTCCTTTTTTCGTGGCTGTTTGGCATTTTGTAGTCGCTGTCTATTGCAATGTATGAATTAGTGGCACTGATCTTTCTGGCAACAGATAAAGCTGATCACAAGCAGCACGGACATGAAATGCTGGCGGCTTTGGGATTGAAGTATTTCAGAGGATGACTGATGCAACGGTATCCGGTTTAGGAGATGTTCTCGAGAGATAACGGGAGGCACCGGCGTAGTGATCCAAGCACCCAAATCATTACACCTCGATTTTAGGGCAGGACGTCAAAGAAGAAACTATAGCTAAGCGTGCCGCGACTCGGAGCATCTTTATTCTATTGGCTGAATAATTATTGCTGTGCAATTATAAATTATTTCACTCTTGCAATGAGGGCGCTACTTTTAAATAGAGGCCTTTAAAGAAAGTTAAAACGCCTCTCGTTCACCAACATTGATCTCATTGTCGGTTGGGAAGGGAATGTAGAGGCACATCCAGAAACAATCTCTCGGAACTTATTAACCATGCTCCTAAAGAAGAAAATGCGATAGCATGTTGAAGTTAGCCCACCATAAAAAGTTTCAAATAACTCCAAAATTTTGTAAGTGGACCCAGCGCAGAAATTAAGGTGGATTATTGTGACGTATGGATGGATTACAATGAATTTAGGGGAGATTGAGGTGGATTAGGGGAAAAGTAGATGGACAAAGGAAGATTACTGGAGTTACAACGCGCATCAAGGTGAATTAGTGAGAATTAGTGGCGGCTTTAGGTGAATTATTGGGTTGGATTAGTACATTTTCGTGCGATAATGCAATAGAAGGCACTCGAAAATTCTAGTCCTGAGATTTTCAAATTTGAAGGTGCTTCTGACGTCACGACCGTCAAGACCAGTCACGGGATTTCGTTATGGAGTTTCATTTCATTTCATTTATTGAACCCTCAGGGCCAAAGGCATTAAAGAGGGGAGTGGTTACAAAACAAAAATACATAAATAGATACAATGCATATTACAGAACAAGTATTATCATTCTCCTGTTATACAATGTTAGCTAGTGCAGAACGAAAATGCTGGTTATCAATTATGTCGACGATATCTGCGGGAAGGCGGTTCCATTCACGTGATGTACGAGGCAAGAAAGACTGAATGCCGTTTTAGTGTTACATGATTGAATGCCAACTTTTTGACTGCAAGCTAAGTGCTTAGTGTCAGCAAAGCACTTAGCTAAGCTAAGTGCTTTGTTGACGGCAAGCTAAGTGCTGTCGCATTGAAAAGTGTATTTGGATGCTAGCATTTCTAGATGAAATTATTTAAAATCAATTGTGTCTTACATTGGAGAAAGCAGATACAGACAGCAGGTAGCGCCGGTTGTACGCGGCGTCAACTATTGACCCTGCCATCAAGCTTTACCTGACGTACGCTGCCATCTATTGGGTCTTTTCTCATTTCTCCTGCTCTGAAAAACAGATAAAGCTAAAACCAGCGCCGAAGATAAAATAACATTTAAGATAATAATATTTAGGATAAATGAGATGGGCCTCCAGTAATAGCTCTCGCCGTGAGAACGAAGAAATGAATGAGTGATATGCCTGCCGTTTTTGGCAGTTCCGCGTTCCTGTTTTCTGCTTTTAATGCGAAGTACAGCGGCACTTTTGTTACCGCAGGCAAACGGGCCGGAAGCTATTACAGCAGTGGCGAAAACATATATGCTTATATCAGAAAGTCGTACTAAGAAATACTGTTTCGAACTTACCCATGACCCGCCGCGGTGGCTCAGTGGTTAGGGCGCTCGGCTAATGATCCGGAGTTCCCGGGTTCGAACCCGACCGCGGCGCCTGCGTTTTTATGGAGGCAAAACGCTAAGGCGCCCGTGTGCTGTGCGATGTCAGTGCACGCTAAAGATACCCAGGTGGTCGAAATTATTCCGGAGCCCTCCACTACGGCACCTCTTTCTTCTTTCACCCCTTCCTTTATCCCTTCCCTTACGGCGCGGTTCAGGTGTCCGCCGATATATGAGACAGATACTGCGCCATTTCCTTCCCCAAAAACCAATTAAAAAAAACTTACCCATGTTATGAAGACCGTTTTCAGCTGTTTAATTTTTGGTTTTCGGTTTATTCACGGAGCAAACGCACATTCTGCACAGTTGAAATTTTAGTTTGATATGTTGCTCAAGGTGGTTCTATCGGAGACATCCTCTTACTAAGTGCATGTAGAAGTCGCATAGTGCAGGAAGCTATATAATACAACAAGCATTTTAGCAACAACATAAGGGGACAAAGAACACAGACAAAGGTACAACAGCAAATAACCGATTTCTAAAAGAACAATGGCCCCAAATTATAGTAACAATTTAGTATAGAAGAATGGTAAAGTAATGTAGACTCTGAAGAGAATCCAAGGAAACTTGAACACCGTGAAACTGAAAAGAATAAATTTTCATGCAGAAAATACAGAATAGTACATGCAGTATCACACTGTACGGTGGATATGAATTAAAAATAAAAAAAAGATGCAAGGGTGGAGAGTGAAGACATAGTCCGCTTTCTATTATTCGTCCACGCAATGCAAACACTGCTACAAAAAAAAATGGCTGTGTTTTAGCTCTGATTAAGCGTGGAGTGACGCGATAGCTACATCTGACCGAGTGGAACTCGCTCAGACGAATTCCAATGTCAGTCTTTCGCCGCTCCGTTTCGCTGGGCGTTACTTCTTCATCTTCGTCCCACTTGACACGGCGCATGCGCACAGTTGTTGCAGCTGTTGCGCGCCGCCGGCATCAGCAGCTGCTCCGCACCACGTGACCAACGACCGCACCACGAGACCAACGGCGCCTCCACGCTCAAGGCTCGAAATGCTAGCGTTATGTAGCTATCGCCAGAAAATACAGACACAGCATTCGTTTTAGACCAAGAGCTTTAGACCAACCGTTACTCTCGACGGACCGACGAACCGACCGACCGGTCGGTCCGGTCGGGTCGGTCGATCAGTCACAGTACGTGCTTAGGCCCCTCTGAGGCAAACAACGCAATATGCTATTGCTGCACGATATAATTTAGGCATTTTGTTAAGCTCATTTCTCGGCGGTTTTCTCTTCAGAACTCGCACGTGTTCTTGAAAAATCGTAGTAGTAAGTGCCTCGGTTGCACAAGCCTTCGAGCCTTCACAACCCATAACGGATCTGTCTCTTGAGACGCCAACGAAAAACGATTTCTCCCGCCAGTGCGAGTGACCAGATGACGCAGCCAGCCAGGAAAGCGGCAAAGTACAAATGGATAGATGGATGGATACGGCTGAACCCTTTAAATCGGGCGGTGGCTCAAGCCACCTAGCCATGACTTATGAAATTTTACTCTTCTCTTGATTTTAGCCACCAATCAGATAACCTTCGCTTGGTTAGTTCTACCCGCTTAAAATCTACTTTCCCTTCATTGTCCTTAAACCCCAATGCCTTGGATAAATTAGCCCCGCTGCTTTCCACTGTAGGGGGAAGCCCTTTACAGAAAAGTATCAAGTGTTCAGCCGTTTCCTCCTCCGCTTCGCACGCAACGCACAACGTGTCTATCTCAAGGTACCTGACTCGATATGTCTTAGTCCGCAAAGCTCCCGTCCTGGCCTCAAACAACAAAGAGCTTCCCGTATAATTATCATGGGTATTTTATTTGGCAATTTCCTGCCTAAAAATCCTGTATGTTCCCAGTGCTGATTTGGTCAGCATCCCTGTTTTCCACAAAGCTCTCTCTGTTTCTTTAACCTTTTTCTCAACTGATAACTGCTGATTTAGCCCCCTACTGCTGTCCAGATATTTTCTTGTCAATTTTCTAGTCCGCTTTCTCCATTTCATATCAACATCCCTTATATACTGGTATCTGAAATGAAACGGCTCTGCTGCTGCCACCTGGTGAGCGCTGTCGGGAACCACTCGTTTTCGGTGAGGTACAGCCAGTTCCCCTTCTGCGATGGCCAGCAGTACATGACGGGGTTGGTACCTGGAAAGACATTGTGGAGGATTAATTTCATTTCCAATCCAGGGTCCGTTTGTTGTGTTTCTGATTCGTTCGTTCACATTATTATTGTTTGTAGATATCCTCTGTGACACCTCGCACTTAAGGCAACCTCTTCTTGGCCGGCGGCTTAGGCAGGTGTGCGAGCAGTGAGCGATATCGAATAGGCCAAAGCAGAACTGGAGAAGATCATCGTCCCAGTAACGATAATTTCCCCATTATGTGTCGGCGTTCGAATCATTCATACCTGCAGGTGTGGCGGCAGTGTCCTCAATATTCAGTGCCTATATAAAAGCGCGGAAACATTGGTCGAAAATCATTCGTGAAAGTCTAGAAAAGTTCACTCTCATTCCTAGTCTGCCGTATGAGTGTGAAATCCGATGACCCAGCTAACCTGTGTGTGGCCTTTTATAAAACACGCCGTCCGCGCTCTCCCAAAGGTCACTGGGATGCAAAACTATGAAGATGTTCCTTGTTATTTTCTTAACTGCAGCATTTAGCTTTTGTAACCCTGCCCAGAAGTATAAAGTCAACAGAGGAGAAAATGCCCCGCAAAGACGAGACTGTAGTATTATCAAGTACGCGCGATGTGATATCAAGCGCGCATGCTGATGTATAACAGGAGCGAAGACTGTTTCCCACGTGCCGCTTATCATGGCCAGCCATGTGACCTTTGCTGCCGCGGTGTTGTCACACCGAATCGGGAACAGGGACCGCCCCATATCGTTCCGTTCGAGAGCTCTGACACCGGCTGAGCGGAATTATTCGCAACTGGAAAAAGAAGCGTTGGCCTTGGTGTTCGGCGTTACCAAATTTCGAGATTACTTGTTGGCGAACCATTTCACTCTCGTGACGGATCACAAGCCACTGACCGGGCTTTTTCACCGGGAACGGCCAATTCCGCACATGGCCGCGGGAAGAATCCAGCGCTGGGCCCTGTTGCTGTCGGCTTACCATTATGATCTCGAGTACCGCCCAGGACACCTAAATGCTAACGCAGACGCGCTCAGTCGCCTACCCTTGCCGGGCTTGGGTGAACGAGAAGGGCAAGAATCAATGGAATACGTGCTTTATACACGGGGCCTAAATTCCATGACCCTTTCCGCTCGGCAACTAGCGGACCTAAGCCGCTCTGACGATACAGTTCAGCGGATCAGGGAGTGGATCTCACGCGGCTGGCCACGGCACTTATCGGTAGCGAAGCAACACCTGATGCCGTGCTTTTCTCGCCGTAACGAGCTCGCCGCCAGCCACGATCTGATATACTGGGGCCATCGAGTAGTGTTGCCGGAGGCGGCGCAGCGATGCATGCTAAAGGAACTGCACGACAATCATCCCGGTATCACAGCCATGAAGCGCACAGCTCGAGCGTTCTTTTGGTACTCTGGACTAGATAGGGACATCGAAGTGTTGGTTCAAAGTTGCCCTCAATGTATTCAATGCTGGCCCATGCCGGCTGCTGAGTTCCGTCTCCATGGCCGGCGAGCAACAAACCATGGTACAGGTTGCATATGGATTTTGCAGACCCTATCAATGGCTACCAAAGTTTCGTTTTGGTTGACGCCGAGACAAAGTGGATGGAAGCCATACCTTTGAAGACCGCCACAGCAGAGTCCACCATTCAAGTACTTCAGGGTATTTTCGCACGGTTTGGCCTGCCATACTGCTTGGTATCGGATAACGAACCACAGTTTGCAAGTGCCACCATATCTAGTTTCTTGCAAGAAAAGCCATGTGAAACACGTCCGAACAGCCCCATACCATACTCAGTCAAATGGGTTGGCGGAGCGGGCCGTGCGGACGGTAAAGGAAGGGCTTCGAAAGAATTCAGCAGGTACATTGCAAGAACGACTGATGAAGTTTTTATTTCGTTATAGAACGACACCTTTGGAAGGAGGGAAATCGCCAGCGGAACTGCTGTTGGGTTTCTGTCCCCGAACCAGGCTGACAGCTTCACTCACGGACATCAAGGTCACAGAAAATGATTGCGGTGAATCTGTTCCAGCAGCGACAAAATCACCAACACGGTTTCAACCAGGAAAGCCTGTGTGGTCGCGACAGTTTCGGTCTTCTCAGAAATGGATGTCTGCGACTGTAGTGTCCACGACGGGAGCACGCATAGTTACTCTGGAAACACAGCAGGGATCGCAGAGGCGCCACGTGGACCAACTCACGCCACGGCTCGACGTGGGGCCGTCACCTGGCAAGCCGGTCCCTGTCCGGACCCACGACGAAGCTCAAAGTAGCTCTGAGCAGGCAGAAGATCATCAAGGTACGGAGGCACGGGAAGTCCGCTCTCAAGCCGAAGATCAACAACCACCACGTCGCTCGACTCGCCTACGGAAGCCACCAGATCGTCTCACGTACTCCAGCTTAGGGGGAAGGGATGTAGTATTATCAAGTACGCGCGATATGTTATAAAGCGCGCAGGCTGATGCATAGCAGGAGCAAAGACTGTTTCACACGTGCCGCTTATCATGTCCAGTCATGTGACCTGTGCTGTCTTTATAAAGCCAGCAACGCCCAGCAATAAACGTTCTTTCTTCTGCCACTACCCACCGGCTACGTTCCGTTACTTGAGAGACACTGTTAGTCTAGAGGAAGATACAGCAACTAACCGTAGCATAATTACAAATCACTAGCGTAGACACCGCGTTTTGTCTCTTCTTTCTTTTCATTCGTTTTCTCACATTTCAAGTGGATGGCCGTCCGCTGTATATCTGTGGCCGTCAACACGGTATGCGTAACCGACCACAGAGGGTTGAGCTCATACCCATGGGGATGTCGTTTACGTGAAGACGCCGAAGTGAGCGTTTACGAGGGTGAGACACTTCTGGTTCCGTTATCGAGGCATTCCTAGGGATACAGGTAGAATGGAGGTTAGAGGACCAATATTTAAAAGGGGACGCTTAGGGTAACTTCAGCCACTCTTAGATCTCAGTTGAGTTTCATTATTTGGCTCTTTCGGACATATTTACGGTGACACATTAGCGAAAATATTAAGAATGCCAACAAATCTAGTGTTAGATGCATTTTCATTCACCTGCCTCGAATGAAACTCTTAATGCGTTGACACTAGTAACTGGAAGCAGATGGAGATGCGGTCTATCCTCAGTGGTCTGCCTAATAGTTGTGTTTCCCCTTCCGGTGGCGATGAGAGGAAACTACTTGATGATGAAATCGGGGTTTCTTGATGACCCGGTGGTTCTACTCGCAAACATTCACCTTACTCAAGGAAAGAAGGTTAACTATTTATTTATAACATAGGTAAAAAAAAAACGAGAAGAGAAGAAACAAAGCAAGGAGAAAACTATTTACATGACTAAATCGTGGATCAGACGAATTCAGCCCCCGCTCAACCCAGAGCGCTTGGTTTTAAACCCTCTGTTTCCGCCCTTAGCGGGGACAGCAACCAATAAGATAACAAACGACCCATCTCGCCAATCAGTGGTCAGGGAAAGGAAAATAATGATTTCCGTCAACTAATCACAGATTGGGGAAAGAGTGCTGATTAAACATTTGGGAAAGGAGAGGTTGCAATCAAATAGACAAACAGCACAAACGCGACCACCCTCTCCCAGGGCACCCACGGCCCAGCCGTTACCACTTTCCTATCTCTTTCGCACACGCGACAAAACGATCCCTAAAGTGTTTACTGAATACACCGCACGAGACGAACACAGTCGTTACGGGAATAGTGGGTTTCCGGTCACTCGGCTAAAGTGTTTACTGAATACACCGCACGAGACGAACACAGTCGTTACGGGAATAGTGGGCTTCCGGTCACTCGGCTAAAGTGTTTACTGAATACACCGCACGAGACGAACACAGTCGTTACGGGAATAGTGGGTTTCCGGTCACTCGGCTAAAGTGTTTACTGAATACACCGCACGAGACGAACACAGTCGTTACGGGAATAGTGGGTTTCCGGTCACTCGGCTAAAGTGTTTACTGAATACACCGCACGAGACGAACACAGTCGTTACGGGAATAGTGGGTTTCCGGTCACTCGGCTAAAGTGTTTACTGAATACACCGCACGAGACGAACACAGTCGTTACGGGAATAGTGGGTTTCCGGTCACTCGGCTAAAGTGTTTACTGAATACACCGCACGAGACGAACACAGTCGTTACGGGAATAGTGGGTTTCCGGTCACTCGGCTAAAGTGTTTACTGAATACACCGCACGAGACGAACACAGTCGTTACGGGAATAGTGGGTTTCCGGTCACTCGGCTAAAGTGTTTACTGAATACACCGCACGAGACGAACACAGTCGTTACGGGAATAGTGGGTTTCCGGTCACTCGGCTAAAGTGTTTACTGAATACACCGCACGAGACGAACACAGTCGTTACGGGAATAGTGGGTTTCCGGTCACTCGGCTAAAGTGTTTACTGAATACACCGCACGAGACGAACACAGTCGTTACGGGAATAGTGGGTTTCCGGTCACTCGGCTAAAGTGTTTACTGAATACACCGCACGAGACGAACACAGTCGTTACGGGAATAGTGGGTTTCCGGTCACTCGGCTAAAGTGTTTACTGAATACACCGCACGAGACGAACACAGTCGTTACGGGAATAGTGGGCTTCCGGTCACTCGGCTAAAGTGTTTACTGAATACACCGCACGAGACGAACACAGTCGTTACGGGAATAGTGGGTTTCCGGTCACTCGGCTAAAGTGTTTACTGAATACACCGCACGAGACGAACACAGTCGTTACGGGAATAGTGGGTTTCCGGTCACTCGGCTAATACTCAGCCGTATCTCGTGCGCCCCCGAGACCTCGTCAACCCCTTAACAACCACATGTCGACAGCTGTACTTGGTTAGCGTTTTTCCCGGCGGGTCATCCCCGTGACGGCGCGGCGTAAACGAGGACGTCCGCCGCACGAAGGGGAGGCAGGGACGGGACGGGCCCCTTTGTTGGGGACTTCCGACCCCACTGGAGCGGCCTTCCTTGCGAACACAAGACCAACGAGTTCGCGGAATGGTCAGCGAACTCCACACTAATATTGTGGGTTATCACTGTCTGATAGTGAAAACTGTGTATGACGGCGATGCCTATTATATTTCAGGCTTTTATTTTCTGTTTTTATTTTGGCAAAACTGGTCTGTGTGCGTGTGTCAAGCCCCGAAGGGAATCGAGACACCTTCAAGGGACTCTTTTCGCACCCTGAAGATGCTGTAAGGCCGCTGCGGATAGCACCGGGCGCTTTCGGCGCGCCCGCCGCCAAAAGAGGAAGTGTGCAACTCTCTGGAAATCTCTCGGGTGCACGCGCACTCCCGATCGCATTACAGCGCACTCTCTGGAAGTTTCTCGGGTGCACGCGCACTCCCGATCGCATTAGAGCGCACTCTCTGGAAGTCTCTCGGGTGCACGCGCACTCCCGATCGCATTACAGCGCACTCTCTGGAGGCCCGCCGCGGTGGCTCAGTGGTTAGGGCGCTCGACTACTGATCCGGAGTTCCCGGGTTCGAACCCGACCGCGGCGGCTGCGTTTTTATGGAGGAAAAGCGCTAAGGCGCCCGTGTGCTGTGCGATGTCAGTGCACGTTAAAGATCCCCAGGTGGTCGAAATTATTCCGGAGCCCTCCACTACGGCACCTCTTCTTCCTTTCTTCTTTCACTCCCTCCTTTATCCCTTCCCTTATGGCGCGGTTCAGGTGTCCAACGATATACGAGACAGATACTGCGCCATTTCCTTTCCCCCGAAAAACCAATTATATTATATACACTCTCTGGAAGTATCTCGGGTGCACGCGCACTCCCGATCGCATTACAGCGCACGGCGAAGGTCCTCATCTTTCGCGAAACTTGACCTAGTGGCGCGCGGCTGGGCGATTCTAGAAGCCGCGAGCAGCGTCCCGAAGGTGGGCGGAGAGGGGAACAACAGTGTCTGTGCCGCGGCGCCTACCTCCTCTCCCAGTGCCCTCACTCATCTCTCGAACATTTGGGTGACGCTATATATTTGGCGCGGAATTATTCTGGGCAACCAAATCAACGAATGAAAAGTAAGCGGAACATGAGATGCAGTAGCGCTTCTTCGCCTTAGTAGCCACTTGAGAGTGAAGCAGGTACTTCATGTTACTTCGAAAAAGATTGGGGCGGCAGAGGGGCTCATTTGGGGTTTGATAAACTCGAAATTAACGATCTGAACACATACTCAGCAATTCTGGACAAAAGCATTTTTGAGCGGGAAACCGTTTATAAACGTAATTTTTTTCATATAATGGAAGATTTCACTATAACAATCAATATATCCGCAGATCACCCGACGGCAGTCTTGTATTGTTTAATAATAATAATAATTGGTTTTTTTGGGGAATGGAAATGGCGCAGTATCTGTCTCATATATCTTTGGACACCTGAACCGCGCCGTAAGGGAAGGGATAAAGGAGGGAGTGAAAGAAGAAAGGAAGAATAGGTGCCGTAGTGGAGGGCTCCGGAATAATTTCGACCACCTGGGGATCTTTAACGTGCACTGGCATCGCACAGTATTGTTTTCTATTCGCGTTTTTGCTGTCGTCAAGAGCGTTCCCCATTGGTTTTCTATGGCAGTCTAAACTGTTCGATGTGATAGAAGGAACCACTGTGAACGAAAGATTTTGCTACATATCAGAATAGTGCACCATTACCTTCAATATTTCCAAAACTGTGTCTTACAATTTTCGAAATTTTTGTCTGAGAAAGCTGGACTTCAATGTAATCAGGATCGCTTGTATAGAAGTTAAAGAAGATATACATGCCGGCATGCACAAGGAAATCGTCGGTGACATTATATTAGCTTTTACCTCTGCGAGGTGTTTCTCTCGTTTTCTGCCGCCAATGTGTTGATGCGAAGAGGCTCTGCAAATGACAGAGTCAAGATGCACGTAAGCCTATCGTGTAATGTCCTACTTCTTGCTTACGGTGAAAATGAGGCACGTAGAACCTTGCCTATAATTGGGAAGTTCGCACAGAACTTCAAGTGACAGCTGCTATTACATTTGCTGCTAACATTTTACAGCAGTCTTTTATGGACAGGAAAGAAGAAAACAGGTGAAAAAATGTCTTGTTGAAGGCCGTCGTCTAAATGACACATAGGTGAATACCATTTTCACTTGAGAACTTCGTTTAATTCATCTCGAGAGGGTTTACGAGGACAGAGGCGCATTCTAAAATCTCAGACTTGTTTCTGGCACTTCACAGCCACAGCCCATGTACAGATCCCAAATTTTACGCTGAACGCGTTTAAGTTTTCATGAAATGCAAGGCAAATTCAAGTGGCTGTTAGTCTGCAAACCTTCACTTTCAAAAAATATACTTGTTAAGGATTATACGGGCGATATTAATGCGTTTTGTTTTGTTACGGTAATGTGAGGAGCGAAAACGATGAACTTCGACTTTTTTTGTCAGCCGCGCAAGGCCAGAATGTCTAAAAGCGCATCACCAGTTGATAACAAGGTCTGTAGACCAATCACGCAGGAAATAGCTTTACATGGCAAGCAAAAGTGCAACCCCTTTTTTATAAATCCTCAAAAATAAACTAGAAAGTCGACAGAACGAAAAAGAGCTTTCATACTTGCACAATCGGCCGAGTGGTTACCAGCGGTAATCTTTTTATGCGAGACGTGCTGCGCTCAACGTGAACTATAGTTACGTTCGACATGCGCCCGCATGACAGTCGAATTCATTGTGGACCCTAGCAGATGGCACTTCCTGCGAGAGCGTTTTTTGTTAGGAAATTAAAATATTCTGAGACTGCACCAACACCAAATAGGAGTTAATTTACTAACAGCAGTCTCCTGAGGGCGCCACACTGCGATATTTATATGAATTTAATTGAAAAGATGCTCTTACGACAGGTTTCAATGTGCTCTGTTAAATGGGTCACCGGCGTCGCCAGCCTGTTGATTACCTATAATGTAGGCCTGGTGTTAAGGGTGGCTTAAGATTTTCTGCTTCAACCTCGAAGGCGCTTTGTACCACTTCTCGTCATAGGACGCGTCCTAATAATGCTACAGTCGCGTAGGAGTCGATCGCTACCTTGCTCTAGCATGAAATCCGCCTCGCCCTCCGTGCTTTCTGGGCGCCTGCTGCCTTGAGATTCATGAAGCCGTTATAACCACTCACCGGTTAGATGCATTCAAGCCCAAAATAGGGAGGTGGATTGTGCCTAAAAGTATCGGTTTAGATGGACCACCCGTACACTCCCGGCAATGGCTGAGACTATTTATGGTCCTGAACTTTAGAGAGCTTGCTCGTACTGAGAAGACATCACTAGTGTGAAGCGCCCGCTTCAACTGTTTGACGCGGAACTCTACAGAGCTGCCCGTACTCGGCTTCGCACCAACTGCGCTTTGTAATGTAAGCTGTAATCTGAGCATCTTACTCGTCAGTGCTTTGTTGTTGTCGCGACTCGGTTGCAAGCACAGTTTCATTTGCGGCGTAAGTCAGAAATATTATGTGTCTCAATTTACCGCCACCTCCCACGCAAAGAATGCTGAGGGTGTTGCGCGGTTCGTCCCCCTTGCGAAGCTTCTTTCACAGGATGCGTACTTGGTAATAAGGGGCCCTTTAACGCTGTGAGAATTACAGGAGGAACTTACAAGTTTCCGCTTCCCGAGATGCTGGTGTCTGACAGCCATTTAACAAATTTGAAACGGCTGATACTCTCTGCTGTTGTTCTGAGTTTCACAACCAGACAGCTACTTCCTGAAGGAATAATAATAATAATAATAATAATTGGTTTTGGGGGAAAGGAAATGGCGCAGTACCTGTCTCATATATCGTTGGACACCTGAACCGCGCCGTAAGGGAAGGGATAAAGGAGGGAGTGAAAGAAAAAAGGAAGAAGAGGCGCCGTAGTGGAGGGCTCCGGAATAATTTCGACCACCTGGGGATCTTTAACGTGCACTGACATCGCACAGCACACGGGCGCCTTAGCGTTTTTCCTCCATAAAAACGCAGCCGCCGCGGTCGGGTTCGAACCCGGGTACTCCGGATCAGTAGTCGAGCGCCCCAACCACTGAGCCACCGCGGCGGGGGCCTGAAGGAATCTGCAATGAGCCCTCTCACGAGCTTGTCCAGCCAGTGCGAATATATAAAGCAAATGAGCCCTAAGACACCCAGCAAAGCATAGCCGCTAAAAAGAGTGGTTCGACGATTTGAAAAAAGATGTAAAAGACGAAAGAAGCTGATGCACAAACCACTGAACAAAGCCTACTTCACTACTCTCCAAAGGAAAGAAACAAGACGTCACGACGCATCGGCTTCCATTGATAGTGGCATACGAAAGTGTTCTATGCATTACCTGCCCTTGCTTGCTCACACAGTGCAGGACATGCAGAGCACAGGCAAGCTTTGTAACCAAGAAGGTGTCGCATACTTGCGCCCGAGAGAACACTGAGTGTATCCGGACCCATTCAAGCCTGTGTTGTTTCACAGACAAAATTTCTGAATCCCATTGGGCCATACTGTTGCGAACCTGGTGTATAGAAATCCCTATGTACTAGGGCGCGACGGTCTCAATTTATGGCACCAAAATTATTTGACCGAGTACTGCAAAGACAAACCCACCAAAAGCCATCTTCGGATTAATCTAAATTAAGAGCGGCACCTGGTACCTCGCAATAATTTGTAGTCAAATGTAAAGCTTCTAGTACACTAATTTTGTCAGAAGAGGACGATGTCTTCAGCATAGGCAGCATAGGTTGAAATTCACATTGGGCCAGGAAGAATCCATGGACAGCGACGCTGTTAATAACATCGAGGCAAAGGAGTTCAGTATAGAGTGGAAACAAAAAACGCGACACGCAGACATTCTTGGCGAAAAGGTGATCTCGGTGGTGTGGGTTTCGATATCTCTTAATTGACGATTAGCCTGGTAAACGCCTCCTCATAGCACAGACCAAAGATTCTGAGCAATGATCCAAGACCGCGAACAAGATATCGTGACGAAATTTACCAAATGACTTCTCAAGGTCAATCTGAATAACAGCTACTTGGCCTGCATCATCTGACACTGTTTTCAGTAACAAACGTGGGATATGTACATGAGTTTCGCTACTGCGGCCTCTGACATCATGCACAGACCTGATGCGAGCCTATTAATTCTATGACAACTAGCTGCAAACGGCCACAGAAAACCATAGCAAACAAGTTTGTATTCTACATTACAGAGGGAAATTGGACAGCATCATTCAACATTACTGTATCGGTTAAGTAATATAGTTTACCTGGAATAGAAAGTGGCAGGCAAAACCAACATCATATATGAAGGAAAAACTTCCATCAAAACAGACGCAACGCAAGAAGAAGCGTTTTTTAGAACTCGCTTGTAATACAATCATGGCAGATTTAATTTCATCCAAAGTGATAGGTCAACCCCCCCCCCCCCCCCCCCCCCCCCCCCACTTTCAGCGCGTTGCTCGTCGTCTATTCGTGGAAAGGCTTTGATTAAGGAACTGCAATCGGATCCCTCATTTACGTCACCACAACTCTAAAAGAGCTCCAAACAGTAAAAAAAAAAGCATCAGGAGCACTAAGTACGCCGCTGTACGTGCCACGTATGTCCAATCAGATTTCAAATATTTCCTTCCCAAGAGCAGTCTGCCTTTTATCACTCAGTTCCCGATGAGATGTCTGCTCATCTTGAAACCTACGGGATCGAGTCCTTATCAGGGCCACGGCATATCTTGCGGTTGCAGACCATTGAAGCTGTGGTTTTACGCTATTCATTTCTTCTACATAGGCACCTCTGCTAATCCACTTGAGATGACGTAACATAATTGAAGTACACCCAAGCTTACAAACGTGATGTCTAGAGCTGTTCTTTGGACATCGTCGTCTATACATCAACTTTCATCCGTGCGCCTGTCATTTCGCAATCATACGGTGGCGTTTGAAGCCGGTACTTCAGCAACCGCAGGGGTCGTAGGAAAGCGGAAAGTTAAAAAAAGCAGTGAATTAAAAAAAGCAAAGACTAATAGCAGGAAAACGCGCAATAAAGCCACCTCTATCAAACCAGCCTAGTATAGGGAAAAAAAGAACGTGAATAATCAAAGAATTAGCAAAGCAAATCTCCGGGTCTCCTGAAACTTCAAAAGCGGCTTTTGTGATGAAATCCTTCACGTTCTTCTGATAAAAATAACGCGCGGTTAGGTTCAATTCAGTTGCACTCTAATCGTCATTGATGTGAGTGAAAATCCACTGTTAGATATAGCTTCTTTAACACAAATCTGTCAATGACCATCTGAATCTGACTGCGCCGCATAAGTCTTATTATATCGCATTTCATTTTTTATATCCTTATTCCTGAGTCATTATTCAATATGCAAAAGGCAAGAACGTTAGCTGGGATCATTGCACTATGAGTACAGGTGCGGCAAAAGTAAAACAAAGCGCGCGTCGTTAGAAAAACGGGCCGCCTACGCTGGCGCCGCTGATAAGGGGATCGTAGGACTATTGCACTGGTGAGCAGGATCTTCCACGCGCGCACCCTGCCAAAGTTCTCATCGTGCGCTAGATTTTGCCCGCAGTTCCAGTTGTTCTCTTCTCTCATGCAGCGCTTTATTTTTGGGCCACTTGCACAATAATCCCCATGGCCTATATTGACTGTCGTGACTAAAATGAAAAAGGGTTAAAAAGTGCTCCTGGTGCTTCCAGTCGTTGACCGCAATTTGAAGAGAGGTAGTGGGTAATGAGGTGTTTTTTTTTTTTTAACGCGACCGCGTTAAGGGCCCCGTGTCGCAGAAAAGCCGATGTCGTCGGCGTCGTTGGCAGTGAGCGAAAAATCCCAGAAGCATTAATAAATAAAACCGAGTAGGAAGGCAGCGCCCACTAAAACCACTCCCTCATCCGTCTCCTCGCATGTACGTCATTGCACCAACAGATGGCGCGCGACGGCAGTGCCTCCCGTTGCGTGCTGAGAGGAGGAGTTGGTCACGTGGTGCGGAGAAGCTGCCGGCGGCGCGGCGCCGTGGCTGATCACGTGGTTCGTCACGTGGTTGGTCACGTGACCAAGTTCCACTCGGCCAGCTGTAGCTATCGCGTAACTCCAGGTTTAACCAGAGCTAAACCACTGCAATTTTTTTTTCACCGGCGTGGAAGCCGCGAAATCACCACTATCTAGAAGGCGGTTCTTATCTCGTGACTTACTCGGCTACACTGCCAGGGCGGGTAAAATGCTGCCGCGGTACATTTAGAGGTGCGAAACAAGCTCAGTTCCCGCTAGAGTTAAATCGCTGTGCTAATCTCTTTCTTTATGTCACGCGTAAACAACGCCCAGGTTGTCAGGGCGGCAACCACTACAGTAAATAAACAATTTTTTCCCTCCGGAAACGTGCATTACGGTCCATTTGCAATCCTGATTTTCGGATCCACAAGGCTCATTTGTTTGAATATTACGAGATGGTCAGAATTTTTCATTGCTATGATGTGCAACTAAAGAAAGGATGTTAAAAGAAACCATAAAAGATTTTGGTAACCTACGCGAGGTTGCTTACCTCGCACGCAATGTTCCAACCTAGCGAAGCTGAAAACCTAAATTCTGGAACATTCCAACCCGTAGAAAAAAAAAATTTGGCTTACAGAGCACATCGAAAAGATTACCGCGCCTTCTGAACAAACTTGAGACGCAAAATGTTGACGTGTGATGGTCATTATTAAAACGCCTGACAAAAATAATTTCCTTCAAATAATCTTGTTTGCAAATGGTGTATGCTTATGTGCGCATGAACATACTTATTTTCCAGAGACGGTTGTCTGGCTTACTTTTCTGTGTAACTGTCTCGTTGCTTCCATTGCACATCTACGTAATTCAGTGTGCTTTGTTTAGTTTTCTTTGTTTCTGTGTGCAGTGGCCAATGTGTTTTGGTTTTATTCTTCAACGAATTTTCACTGCTGATTAGTTCCTGCCCGCGATTGACCAATATGTATGTTCTCCAATGTTGCGTTGTGTAACCTCGGATAGTTGGTACTTCCAGCTTTCACGTGCTGGTTTTTTCACAGCCCTTTCCATGTAATTCATGGCTACATAAGTAAATGAAATCTTGCATGATGATGATGATGATGACAACGACGGAAATGTTCTTCCCTTTTGTGCCAGTGCAGTAGCGTACACCTCCTCAACTGTTACGAAGCAGCTATAATTGCACTCAAAGAGCGCCTGCATATGCAAATTTGCCCAAGAAATGGTGGCCGATCATGATTTTCCAGTTGAAACGAAACAAGAAGGATTGGTGGAGATATCGCGCTAATTTGTACAGATTCCGCATACAAAGAACAGGAGCGGACGAAACGCGTTGCGTCAACAAAGTGAGTTAGACTCACTATGAAGCACCAACTAGCCCCCGGTCTTGCCTTACTAAGAAGGACTGCCTTCTTGTGTGATCGAGTCTTCCAAAGGAACGTTTCATAAATTCCATTCCCACAACTAAGATCCCCAACCCTCACAGGTCCCTTGATAGAACTCTGAATTCTTACCTTCGCCAACACTGTCATGTGATGGGAAGCGCATTCACGCGTTTGCATATCCCCTATTCATTCGCTATAAAAAGTCGCCCTTTGTGCTATATGACAATTTCAACACACAACACGAATGATTCTGGCGACAGCCGTGCGGTAGAGACGTCGGAAAAGGGGTCCTCTAGATTTCCTCAAGTGTTGAACCGAATCCCGTTCGCATGGCTGGTGGACTCTTTGCTGCACGATTTAATATAGGGGGAAAGCTGAGTCTTCCATAGTATTGATAAGAGTTCTTGGTTTTGGAGCTGCGTTAGGCGTCAACTCCCTTGCGTGCTGGCGATGATATTCGCATCTGCTGGCCGTGAATGAGTGCTAAAATCATTGTGCGTTTATTAAGCCCACAGTTGCGGATGACTTATTGTGAACGAAACACCCCAGCGGGCAGATAGCACAGAACTGATTAGTTGAGCGCTGCGCGCCGCTTCGTGCGATAACCGAGAGGTATCAGATAACTGCGCGGTTGTCTCTTTGGCAACCACGGAAGAGGAGGACAGATAAGAGTGTACCTCGACTGGGCGTAAGATGCAGTCACTTCAGGCCTAACTGCAGGAAGCACTTCGACATGACTCCTGGAAGTCAGCAGTACACGCTGGTCGGATTCTCCGACGAACTGGACTGGAGGCCCCTGAGGTTTGTTAAGCCTCTTCCTCCCAACAGGGTTTGCAGTGCCTGCGGACTGGTCCGGCCGAAGAGTGCGTTGCTTCCATGTGGCCACACACTATGCGCGCGTTGCTCCGAGCAGTGCTCTCAGGAAGGCTTGCACATATGTCCGCTCGACGGATACGAGTGCCAAGATGAACTTGTCGACTGGAGGGAGTCGGCTTCCGAAGAACTGCTCCGAAGAGAGGTAAGCGAGAACAAAAAAGCCCTCTTAATCTCCACTTGCACCAAGAATGTTCTTCGTGTCTCACGAACTCGGTTTCGGGGTAATCGGAAGAATATTGGTAACGAGAAACATGAGACACCCGGCTAACAATTGCGGGTGTGTAGACACTCCCCTTATTGCGCTGGGACGACTTCATCAGCAACTGTCCCTAGCACTACCAGCAGTTGGATCGCTGTCTACCAAGCCAACAGGTATACGAAGCCTCCATGCATGTCAGGCCCTTCGGCAACTCCGCTGTCCGGATCGTATTGTTACAAATTATTGCATCCATTCTTGCGAAGTTTCCTCGGCGTGTGTGGTTTTGGGGGTACCTTTGCTACTGCTTTTTTGCCATTTTCTTAAAATGTCATCTATAGTCGACAGGAGAAGTAAATGAGAAATGAAAAGTTAAATTCTGTGCGGTTCTTCTGCGTTTGCTGCCAAAAGGGCATAAAACATAAGGAGAGTGAAGTTGCAGGCCAGTTGGTGAGACATAACGACTAAAACCGCAGCTGACACATGACGGAGACAAGCGACAACACAGGTCTCCGTCTTGTGTCCGTTGTGGTTTTAGTCGTTATATAGAACATATCTGCTGTGTACTAAATACCAGGCTTATAAAAGAGTTTATGTGGCGGAAATTTTCCCGCTTTCACACGATTACTTCTTTAGTTGCATTTTTATCTTTGTCCAGTTCAGTTTTTAATTTTTACAAATACCATACATTTCTCCTCTCTTTATGCGTTACCAGGAAAATTTGCGTATTTGTGCTCTTCTCCGCAATTTTCGGCGGAAAAAGATAGGATTAATTTACAATAAGTATACCGTCATTGCTATTTCCCCACCGCGGCGGCCCCGTTTCGAAATGCGCAGCAAAACCACCAGAATTGCAATCAAGGTCTCCATAATCAGCAAGATATTTGGCTGTCAACGCACAGCTGCAAGTTCACTTTAGGATCAAGGAAACACGTTAGCGGTGGGCTAATTACATCGTGGCGCTTTCTAGCGTCGGATCAAGCAGCTAATAAATCCATTACTGTTGACGATCACCTAATCGCTGACACGGGTTTAACGGCACTGTTTCTTTAGTCCGATCCAAATCAACGAGGAAGAGAGATTCCCCACCAAGGACACACTGCAACGAACGAAATCTGCCTACAAACAGCACAGGAAATTGGCCCAACATTGGAAATATATCGGCAAATACCGGCCCCACAAAGGACCAGTGAGAAACCATTCATTTGCAATATTGGGCTTGTTTGCTGTGCCGCTTGGAAAAGTCGCGCTGCACCACCTTGCATCTGCAGATCTGGACCATCTGTGATACCAGGCTAAGGGCTTCAAGGTAGCTGCTCTTACAAAATTTCTTTAGACAGTCTATATGGACCATCCTTAGACTTTTGCCTGTAAAGTCTATACACTCTCTATAGACAAACCTTAGAGAACAGTCTATAGACAATACAAATCCTATAGGCAGTGTACAGAGAATATATAGTTTTACGGCCACACACTTTTAGTAGACTTTTTTCTATACACAGTGTATAGAATGTGAAAAAAACTCTATAGGAAGGCAATAGAGTCCATGATAAGTGTATAGACTGTCTATAGACCATTGCTATAAGGGTGATCTCCACATCATGAAAACAGGTCGACGCTTTTTAACTTGAGTGCCTCCTTTTAGAAGAATTTGTTGTTTCTTATTTGGTTTGTATATATCCAACAATAGCAGGGCGCTTCATGGACCCGTTGAGATCACCTACAAGCGGAGCCCTAGCTACGGCGCGTCTGCATGGAGTTAGTCTCAAGGTTATCGCACTCTTGTCGCGGCAGATAGCGCAAGTGAAAGCGCAAGTCACGTGCTTTGCAGACAAACTCTTTCGCTAAGATAAATACGAACAATCTATTTCTGCACAAGAGACCGAAGGGCTCTCGGCGCACACTGCTATAGGAAGCAGCTCTGCTCTGCCAGGGCTCTGATAAGGCGGGCATGAAAGATATCACGCGGGCGTTGCGAATGTAGTGCTCGAATCTTCGCTGTATGCAGCCAACTAACTGCGTGCGAATCCGCTGCTAAACTGGGCGCGGCGATGCAGTTTGCCCACGTCTACTTGCACGACCTCTCGCAGCTACCTTATAGAGTAGTTTTCTTGCATGTGCGTGGGAGGGCCAGCTTTGAAAGCTATCTTATTTTTTTTGCAGATTCCGCAGAAGTAATTCTTTGGAGTGTATGTCATGAAATACTCTGACCGCGTTAGCTGCACAGTACGAGCTCAAAAAAGTGTATTGATGGTTTCCGGTTGCCAGAAGCACAATAGGCGATCAGATATCACTACTGCACTTTATGCACGAGGCCATAATCAGAATTAGTCCAAGTTCTTGATCGTACCTTTGCGATTCTTCAGAAAGAGGAGCTATTATTACGGCCAGGACCACATCGCAGTATCAGAAATTGCCGTCGTGGTGGCTCAGTGGTTATGGCGCTCGTCTGCTAACCCGAAAGACGCAGGTTACATCCCGGCCGCGGCGACCGAATTTCGATGGAGGCGAAATTCTAGAGGCCCGTGTACTGTGCGATGTCAGTGAACGTTAAAGAACCCCAGGTGGTCAAAATTTCCGGAGCCATTCACTACGGCGTTCCTCATTGCCTGGGTTGCATTGGGTCGATAAACAACACAAACAAAACGAAACAAAGTGTATCGGAAGTGGGGATCATTCGAACAGCGTCGCGTAAGTAGGTCTGCTGGTGTAGAGTGGCGCAAGACAAGTTCAAAGTATCGGCGCGTTTTACTTAGTTTAGCACTAGGACAGGGGCGGGTAAGGTGCGCCAAATTTATTTGTTTATTAGTAGCATGGCTTCTCTTCGCATATGCGCATATGGACACGGGGTTAACCTTTCTTGAAATCCTTCATGGTCCTTCCACATGACATCCATATGCGCCATCGCCTCAAAGCCTTTAGGGTATCCATGCCGTAATCTCAGAACTTCTCCTGCTCACATTCGTAAACATTCGCTTCCCCCCTTTGGCCTCCTTATCATAACATGGTCAGCAGGTTAGAGTCCATCCAGAACAGGGCTGCACGATTCATTAAGAAAAAAACTATAACTACCATTCCAGCACCACTCATATCAAAACCGATCTTTCAATGCAGTCTTTAGCCACACGCCGTGGCATTGCTCTCTTAACACTACTGCACAAGTATGTTCACCTCATAGATCATGTTCGCTTCACCCCGATGTTCCGCTTTCGACGTCTAAAAGATTGCACAATCACCTCAGCTTCACAAGAATATATGGCGACCAATTAGTTTTTAAGTCATCAGCACATCCTCGAGCAGTCAGATCATGGAATGAGTTACCAGATAACATCGCTTCTCTGTCTCATACAGATGCCTTCCATCACGAACTCAAGGCATATTTTAGTGAAGTCATCACTTAACATGCCTTCAGTAACATCTTTTAATATCGTTCTTGGTTTGTTGCAGCCGTTAGGTGTCTTTTTGTTTAATTATTTATTGAATACTGCGGGCATCCTCTATGTCCAAGCAGGAGAGGGAAATACATACAGGGGAAAAGCAAAGCAAGTACGATAGTACCGAAAAATACAGATGCAACAAAATAAAAAATGTAAAAACACAATTGAAATTGCGGTTACAGTGCAGCTACTAAGCCAGCAGTGAAGATATCAAGAATGATTGGAGAGCAACATAGAGTTCTGCGGTAGAGCATTCCATTCAGAAACTGTTGTTGTAAGAAAAGAAAACTTTGATGTATTTGTGCTTGAAAAAATAGGTTCCAGGCTATGGGTATGCTTGTGACGCGAGGCTCGTTTAGAATCACTAGCGATGTGATTTTCAGGTCGAATACCAAGTCGAGAAAAGTATAATGAATGAAGGAAATTGAGACAGGCTTTCTTTCTGCTTTCTTCTATCTATTTTGCTGCTATTCTTGTGCTTACATTTTTCTTTTATGCTTTGCATCTTCTTTTCCATATCTATTTATCGTATTTTACTCAGCATATCACGTATTGTACTCTATCACGACTTGTTTGATTACGCGCTGACAACATGAGCTACGAGCATTTCATACTATTTTGTTTTTGTGTTTTGACATTTATTGCGTATTGGTTTTTCTTATTTCCTGGTTGTTAGGTTTACTACTCTGTTCTTTTTTATGTGTTCTTGTAACTTTGCTATGCACTACGTTTTCTTTTCATATCGTTCAGCCTATTCCGTTAGAAAGTTCTCGAAATGTGATGCCTCCTTTACAGAATGTCGTATGGGCTTGTAGGGTATTTCAAATAAAAACAAATCTACAGAATGTATGTTAAAACACCGCAAAGATGAGATAAATAATTCAAGATAGTCTGAAACCCGTTAGAAAGCATGTCTTTGTAATCAACGTAACATAGTTAAGTTCTCCGTACCACTGGCGTAGAGGAGCACAGCGACAATATCATAGATAACAACATGTAGCAGATACGCTGTTATCTGGATCTGCAAACATATCGCTTCAGGGCTGCGTGCGATTCCGCAATGAACAGATGAACTTGCTGATCAAGAGACCGTGATATAGTTTTCAGAACTCTTTCGGGAAAATACTGAGATGAAGTTGGAATAAGATCACAGCTAGAACCACAGTTACAGTTATGACATTAGAGCTGTTGTAGCTGGAAAAATTCAAGCTGCGGGAGAAACTGCAGCTTGTACTAGACAGCAATAATGATTTGAAGCCCATCACTGTGGGCAGATCGGGCTGCCTCGTCCGCATGATGGTTTGCTTTGATATCGCAGTGCACTGGAAGCCATTGAAAAATGATGTAATGACCTTTCAATATGGCGCAGTGGTGCACCTAGCGAATCTCTGCAACGTGTTGTTCATGCGACCTACGGCGTAGAGTAGCCTGCAGGCCTCGAAGGGCTGCTTTGGAATCAGCGAAAACTGAGAATTCATGTGGAGATTCTTGGCTGATTGACTCAACTGCACCCCGAAGGGCAGCTAGTTCTGCACCATTTGAGGAAGTGTGGCAGGTCGTCCTCACCTTCATCAAGATGGACCTCGCCGGAATCACCACAGACCCCGTGCGACTGGTTGAGTTGACTGAGCCATCTGTGTAGACTGGTATGCGGTGACTGTGGTTAGGATGCAGATGTTCCAACGAGATCGCTTTGAGAGCAGTCAATGATACACCAGCTTTCTTCGCAGTTTCGGGAATAGAAAGGTGCACCCGGGGTTTATGTAGACTCCATAAGGGCGAACACGGTCTGGAGGCAGGAGTGAATTGCGATGGAAGCTAGGCACGATGAGCGTCAGTGACTTTGACGAATTCAGCACATGGTCTACTAACCGGAAGAGTTGCGAGATTATGATAGGGGACCCGTGTGAGGTGCCGAATAGGTGCTACCATGGTGTCAACAACACTGTATGCAGTAATGGGATGTTCCTGTGCGACAACAGTTGCTACTGTGGAGGCACATCTAGGTAGTCCAAGGCAGATACGGAGAGCTTGCGTGCTTTGAAGAGCATCGATGTTTGCTTTTCTAATGTAGCTGAATATGGAAATGTTATAACGAAGGTACCTCAGAAATAGTGAACGGTGCAGTTGTACCACCGAGCGCACTGATACCCCCCGGACTTTCCCACTAAGAAGGAGAGGACATGGAAAATCGGCATTAGTTTATTTCTCATGGTGTACACATAATGGTTTCACGAGAGATTCCTATCGATGACTACACCTAGGAAACTATGACTTCGGTGATAGGGGACAGCTTTGCCATTAATACATAAGGCGTAACGTGACATTGTTTTGCGTGTGAACGCTGCAAGTGAACACTTCTGGGTCAGTGTATTCAACGTGAAGTTTAACTTTCGGGGAATAGAAAGGAGCACTTCAGTATCGTCTTCCAGCCGCCCTTTTCATCTTGTACTAAAGCCCGTCGCTTAATGCACGTTCCATTTTCCCTATCATTTGGTAGAGATAGAACAAGCCAACGGCATTTGTATTTAAATACATTAATACGGTGCCTCTTTTACGTTTGCAGGTGAAGTGCTGGAACAAAGAGAGTGGATGCCAGTATGTGGCGGCTGCTTCAGGAATCGTCCAGCATTTCCAACGCGAATGCAGACACCATCCTGTCTGCTGTCCCAAGTGCTCTGCCACCGTTGCTTGCTCCAACGTGATCGCTCACCTCACATCGGGCCTGTGCAATCCGACGCAGATTCTCAGATCTCAAGGCGCAAATCGATCGGGCCACAACGACGAGACGGCGTTAGCGGCGTCTTTCAGAGGCGCGCTAGATGAACACGCGGGCGAAATCCGAGAATTCCTGGGGCGAATTGTTAGTGACGTCAGCACGCACGGTGACCGGCTGAACGAAATCTCCCACGCCATAAACTCTCTGAAAGAAGCTCAAGTCACTGTGGGTGAAAGACAACACCAGGACAGTTTGACACAAATCCAGTGCGAAATCCACGCGTCTAAGGAAGAACTCAAACAATTCTTGACTGAAAGGATTGGTACGCCTAATCTTTCGGGAAGCATAGACAGACTGGAGAAAACACTGAAGGATGAAATGCTGAACGTGAATAGCCAAATTAAAGGCTGCTTTTCACAGGTTGCAACTGCCGTGGAAGCACTCAGGGCTGCGTCGAATGAAAACGGTCAGAAGGCAGTGGACTACATCAAGACCTTTCTGCGACACACAAAAGTAGGACTTTCCTACTGCAGGTTTTCTGTAAAAAGTGTGAGATCCCTTCAAACGACCGCATTAGAGGAAGGCTCGGCTCTCTACAAGGGCGAGATGGTGTACTTGCGCGGCTACTTCTTGTCCCCTGGAGTTTATTTGAAAAAGAACGGCAAATCTGTGCTACTACATGCATGGCTCCGTCTGCACAAGAGTGATATGGATGACTTTGTTCAGTGGCCATTCGGGCACAAGGTCAAGCTGAGCGTCCTACACCCCGGGGAGGGCGCAGAACGGGTGGTTGAAGAATTGCCTGCTCCTTCTTACGAAAGATTTCAAAGGCCAACATCTGCAAGCAACTTACCTGTTCACTTCCAGGCGTCGCTTAATTTGAACAGCCTTATAAGCGATGGTTACATAGAAGACGACCAGCTTCATGTAAAATACGAGCTGCTACCATAATCCGCCTCGACTGAAGACACGTTGTAATAGTGTAAAATATTTTTTAGGAAAGCAACTTTTGATTCAGTGCTGTAGTCTCTTATTTCACGATCTGCGCGGCTTTGGTCAAAGTTACTAGCGTGAAAAAGGATCTTCATACTATTATTATATGCCAGAGTTTTCTCGGTCGTATACTTCCTGATTTGTTGCGGCAAATGCTTAAAAATCGAAAATTAAACCGTTCTTTTTTTCTGAACTGAAATGTATTCCTCGCCGCTGAGAACTGTTCAAGGTTACTGAGCAACCATTGGCGGGCAGATCGAGCAAAGCAAGACGACGACAAGCCTTGACTAAAAGCCTTCACTTCCTTCACAAAGCAAAGTTTAAACTACAGTGCTTTTAGCTTCAATTCTGGGAAAATTAAGCCGAATGTCTTCCGAAAGTTGCAGCGAACCAAATTGCTGAACTTTCCCTCAGTCGCAATGGTAGCAAGCCGAGAAAAACTCCCCACACTATTGCCCCTGCCGGGATTCGAACCTGCGTCTGCACAAAAATAGGGCCTTTTTTTTTTCCGCGGACGTCTATGAACGTTAAGTAGAGAATGACAAATTCTGCATATATCGCCATTAACCCTCGAAGCTCCGAATGGTGTGTGATTTTGTGACCGACGCGAACTAAGTTACACAGACCACAAATGTAGCAACGGAAACAGCTATAGTGCACAAGCTGTCGCATTCATAGCTCGTAAGCATACTTAAGTGCCCCCAGTAGTTTTTATTTCAGCTGGTTTATTATTACTGAAGCCATTTGTTATTCATTGCTAATAGGGGCTCTTCTGATTTTCTTTAAACATCTGCGGAGGGAAGCTTAGCAAGTCACTGCTTTAGGATTTCTACTTAGGCACAACTTTGCTGAGAAAAGATTGCAACTAGCCGCCGCGGTGGCTGAGTGGTTATGGCGCTCGGCTGCCGGCCCGAAAGACGAGGGTTCGATCCCTGCCGCGGCGGTCGAATTTCGATGGAGGCGAAATTCTAGAGGCCCGTGTACTGTGCGATGTCAGTGCACGTTAAAGAACCCCAGGTAGTCAAAATTCCCGGAGCCCTTCACTACGGCGTCTCTCATAGCCTGAGTCGCTTTGGGACGTTAAACCCCATAAACCAACCAACCAACCAACCAACCAACCAACCAACCAACCAACCAACCAACCAACCAACCAACCAACCAACCAACCAACCAACCAACCAACCAACCAACCAACCAACCAACCAACCAACCAACCAACCAACCAACCAACCAACCAACCAACCAACCAACCAACCAACCAACCAACCAACCAACCAACCAACCAACCAACCAACCAACCAACCAACCAACCAACCAACCAACCAACCAACCAACCAACCAACCAACCAACCAACCAACCAACCAACCAACCAACCAACCAACCAACCAACCAACCAACCAACCAACCAACCAACCAACCAACCAACCAACCAACCAACCAACCAACCAACCAACCAACCAACCAACCAACCAACCAACCAACCAACCAAAAAATTGCAACTAATTCCACAACCTAAGGTCGGAAGGTTGTGAGCACTGCACATTTTGTAGGTATTCTTGTAAGTTTGCTCAAAAGGACTGTGACAACAAACTGAAGCTCGCCGACATCGACTGATTATTACATACTGGGGGGGGGGGGGAGAATGTACTTTCTCTGTACGCAGCTTTCATAAGCTTGAAAAGAGCAGAAATTTAAGCACATGTACAAGGAATACGAGCCATTCTCTCAAACTACACTGACGTGAATGATCTTGTTTACCTTCGCGGATATCTGAGCCTAGACAAATCCGCCAGTCGCTTTCAGCCGGTGATCAAAGAGTCCTTTTGACCATCAACATTGCATGTTTGAAATGAAGCACACGGAGCAATTATCGCCGCTTTTCTCAGCAATGAACGCGTCTTTTGCGGGAGAATAGGCTTAATACAGCGTCACAGGACATGAATGGGCGGACACAGACTGGCGACAGACTAAACACATCAACTTGTCGTGCCACTCGGTGCAGAAATACAACTGCTCCCATCAAGGTTGAAAACATTGCTTTTCGTCTTCAACTTTTAGTTTTATTGAAGCCCATGTGCACCATTCTCGGGCAAAATTTTTGGAAATTGAAAAATTGTAAGACACTCCTATGAAAATATTGAGGGTAATGGTCCATTCTTCTGGTATGTAGCAAAATTTTTTAAAGTGTTTCCATCGATCGCGCCGAACAGTTAAGACTTCCACAGAAAACAAATGGGGACCGCTTTTGACGACATCTAAAACGTTAACAGAAAAAATATCATCAGGTGAGATCTGTGGATATATTAATTGTTGTAGTGAAATCTCACATTGTGTGAAAAAATTGCGCTCATAAACGGTTTCCCGCTCAAAATGCTTTTGTCCAGAATTACTGGGTATGCTCGACAGCAACATGCCAACACTGAACTTCGCTGCAAAAAGCCTATGTTCTTACTGATAAAAGGGTTGAAGAAATAATTGAAATAGACCTGGCAGAAGCGAAACGCCAATTAGAGCAGGCTATCGCCGAATGGTTTTCGGTGCGGTGACGCGCCTTATATAACTGGCCAAATAATGTCACAAAGGGTGAAGAAAACAGGTAAAACTACTCCCCATGCGCGAAGCCTGCATGAAATTTTATAAACAATTGTATAATGAGGGTGGGGGGCTTTCAAATAAATTGTTTTACTACCGGGAGTAAAAAGGCTGCAGAAAACTAGCTGCCAGAGTCGAGAAAACAAATCGCAGCCTACAACGGACGTCGAATGAAGCAATCAAGGCGAACAAATGTACTTGAAACACCAGAAGCGTATAAAACGCAAGCTTTGCGTGTCTGTGAAGTTGCGTCAAGAGGTATGAGCTCTCTTCAACTCAGTGCCATGTACACAGCGCCCGTTAACTTGACGACCAGGTCTAAAGGTTTCACTATTAGACCGGCAGCTGTTCCTGAGAGGGAATGTGCCTGGGACCCAAGCAAAGCTAGCATCTAGAGTTCCTGTATCTGCTCCCCGCAGAAGCATATAAAAGAACACTACAAGCATCGAATTCACAGCTCTCCCTATGCGTGAGCTGCATAATGCATGGCTCACCGGACAGATGGAGCTGGCGGAGCTCGAACCGGAGTACGCGGGCGGGTTACGTAAACCTTCAGTCTGTTAAGAAAAGCTTTTACAGATTCATGTTAGCCGAGGGACGTGATTAGAATTTTGAGTGCGAAACTAAAATTGTTCCTAAGAATTGTCTTATTGTTCACCCGAATATTAATTTAAAAATCAGGGTGGATGGATTCAGCAATATATGTGTTTATCCTCTCGAATGCAATGGTTTCGGCGTGAAAATACCTCTTCCTGCTTGTAAACAAACCAGGTAGGTTATGCAACCGCTGACCAGTTTCGAAGAATCGGAGCCACCCAACGAATTTTCCTGTTTAGAAAGGCGTAGTCCAAGCACCTGCTTTTTCGGCCCACGTAGAAATGGCCCCACCAGAATGGGTCCCGGGTTCGAACCCGACCGCGGCGGTTGCGTTTTTATGGAGGAAAAACGCTAGGGCGCCCGTGTGCTGTGCGATGTCAGTGCACGTTAAAGATCCCCAGGTGGTCGAAATTATTCCGGAGCCCTCCACTACGGCACCTATTCTTCCTTTCTTCTTTCACTCCCTCCTTTATCCCTTCCCTTACGGCGCGGTTCAGGTGTCCAAAGATATATGAGACAGATACTGCGCCATTTCCTTTCCCCCCAAAACCAATTATAATATAATATGTAGAATGGGTCCGGTATACCCCGCGGACCTTACGCTGCACGTATTTAACGCCGTGAGGCATACCCCATCCTACCTTGACTCTAGCATTATCTGCCCTGCGTTTCAATGAAGCCGAAAGTTTGCTAAGTGTGTTTGGCGCATAGAACAATACCTTGCAACCATATTTATCCGCTATCACAATGCACTCTGGCGACTATGCTCGCTACGTCACACTTATGCCCCTAGCAACAACTACCGCTCTTCGAAGGGCGAAGGTACGTCAAGCTTCCACATGCTCATCTAGATCACTAGCCGAAAGAGCACTTCGGTGTGCTGGCATTCAATAAATCCGTAAATGCATTGCCAAATTAATCATACTGCTAGCCTGTCGCATGGCGTTCCAGTGATAACAATCTTCAGCACTTTGTAGCCCATATTAGTGTGTACACACGGATAGTGGCTGTGTATTATATGAAGACGACGAAGGCTGTGAAGTGCCGATGAACAATGCTATCAAAGGACGGCACTCAAACAAACGGGCTCAACGCCGCAGATTATGCGAAAGGCGGAAGTTGCTCGCTGTTCTATATTGGCGCTATATTGCTCTGGTTATCCAGGGTGACACACATTCCAGCGTTTACAGTGAAAAAACGTTTAAGGTAGAGTGAGACTTCGGAAAGGAGTTTCGTAAGCCTAGTGTACAGCAGTTGTAATAAAAGCTATAGGTGCAAAATATTCAAGGAACTCAAAAGATAGACGCAGTTTGCATTAGAGCTGAAAACTAGCTTTAAATTTTGGTTAGAATTTTTTATCTTTGTTTACTTTTTCCTCTAATGTACCCTTTTCTTAAAAATCTACTTTCCGCAGCGTGTTGCAGTTTTGTACGAAAGTAACAACCAACGCTTTGCAGAAGTCGAACTAAAATTATGCGCTTCCAACAAAAACTATATCTGTGTGTTTTTTTTATTTTGTCGTTGGAACAAAACTGCCGCATATGAATGTTGGCGAGAAAAATACAAAGCACTTAGGCTATTGATTCATGTTATTGTTATGTAAATGTTATAACAGCTGTGAAAAATTTTGCTCGCGTATATAGTTCTCGAGAAAAAGGTAAACAAACCCCCAAAAATGTTGTTTTTAAGAAAAAAACGCTTCTCTGAATGCCGTCTTACTCATCAGAACTTCCCTTGACAGAAGAGCTACAGGAGGAGCCCTAGTGGCTGAAAAATGTCTCACAAACAAGGCCATATTTCAAACCGAAACCAAGACCTGAGTTTGTGATCAAAACCTTCAGAGCACTGAAGTTTTGCAAGTATCCGAAACGAAGAGACCCCGTCGAAGTGCACCCACTTTTCTGTTCGACGTGACGAGGAAAAATGACATTGTTTTTTGAAATCGCGAATACCCGGGTGTAATATATTTTCTGAAAGATAAAGAAATTATCTGTCAAATGACCGAAAAATCTCAAATTTGAATATTTTGACAAAACAAAGTCTCACCCCACCTCCTATGTATCTACAATAATTAGACCACTCCAAATATTAACGAAAGCGCATTATACATTGCCAGTCAAAGAATATGTGTTTTTATTGCGTGAGTTTTTTTCAATAGTTATTAGGAGTAAAGGTTTGCCGGTGGTGTTGGTCCGGTGATTTCCAGAAACTGGATGCACCGCTTGAAGGCTTCTCGATGATATGACTTGCAGGCGAAACGAACTTTTATGCAGGCTATTTACAGATGGGTACAAACAAAAGTCAGTATACGGCCACAACTATCCGCGGCCGGCCTAGCCGACCGCCTGCACAGAGGCGAGGGACACCGCGTCCCAACAGTCAAACTGGCGCGCCTCGCACCAGCTTTTAACGGTCACTCTCTCCGCACTCGGCCAGACCGAGCGCCTGCCAGCTCGGAGTAGCTAGAGACCAAAGCACACGGGCGCGGCTCCCTTCGCGTGTACACCACGAAGATGCCCGCGCCCCTTTCCACACGTAGAAATAAACTGCTAACTGCGGCTCATCAGTTTTGACGAATAGAAAAGCTCAGAACTGATGTCAGCGTTTTCCCTTACCCACGAGTTGCTCCCTAGGTGGTCTCGCAATCCGCCAAGGGGACAGGGTCGAGGCCGGCAGATAGCCCGGCCGTCCGGAGCGGGGAAGGAAACCACAAGGACGAATGGGCAGACTAACCAAAAAGGCCTGAGTCCCCTTCTAACGGCGTGCACCAAAGCAAAACAAAATAAAACAAAACCGGACGGATGGATGGATGGATGGATGGATGGATGGATGGATGGATGGATGGATGGATGGATGGATGGATGGATGGATGGATGGATACGGCTGAACCCTTTACATCAGGCGGTGGCTCAAGCCACCTAGCCATGTCTTGTGAAATTTTACTCCTGTCTTGCTTTTAGCCAGATAATCAGATAACCTTCGCTTAGTTACTTCTAACCTCTTAAAATCCACTTTCCCTTCACTATCCCTAAACCCCAATGCCTTGGGTAAGTCAGCCCCGCTGCTTTCCACTGTAGGGTGAAGCCCTTTAGAGAAAAGTATCAAGTGTTCAGCCGTTTCCTCCTCCTCTCCGCACGCAATGCACAACGTGTCTATCTCGTGGTACCTGACTCTATACGTCTTAGTCCGCAAAACTCTAATCCTGGCCTCAAAGAGCTTCCCCTACAATTATCATAGATATTTTCTTTGGCAATTCCCTGTTTAAAGGTCCGGTATGTTCCCAGTGCCGATTTCGTCAGCATCCCTGTTTTCCACAAAGCTCTCTCTGTTTCTTTAACCTTTTTCTTAACCGATAATTGCTGATTTGCCCCCTTACTGCTGTCCAGATATTTGCTTGTCAATTTTCTAGTTCGCTTTCTCCATTTCGTGTCAACATTCTTTATATACAGGTATCTGAAAACTTTCCTAGCCCACCGCTTTTCCTCCATCTTTCTCAATCGTTCCTCAAATGCTATTTTACTGCTAGCCTCTCTGCTCTCGATAGACGCCCATCCCATATCACCCTGTACCCCATGATTTGGTGTATTGCCATGTGCTCCCAAAGCTAACCTCCCTACTCCCCGTTGCCTAATTTCCAGCCTTGCTTGAACATCTGGCCTCATACACAGGACCGCTTTACCGAAGGTCAGGCTAAGGACCATCACCCCTTTCCCGATCCTTCTTACCACCTCATACCTATAGTAATTCCACAGTGCCCTATTTTTCATGACAGCTGCATTCCTACTAGCTTTATTCATTACATATTTTTCATGCTCTGTCAGATGCTCAACACTGTTATTTATCCACACCCCAAGATACTTGTACTCATTCACTAGTTTTAGCACGAACTCCTGTATTCTATGCTCGCCGCCCTCTTCATTAAATATCATGACTGCAGATTTTTCCTTACTATACTTGAAGCCTAATCTATCTCCCTCTGTACTGCATATGTCTAACAACTTCTGCAGGTCTTCCTTGTTGTCAGCCATTATCACTATATCGTCCGCGTATATTAGTCCCGTTAATGTCTGTTTAATCAATTCCCCTTGCTTGAAAAAAGATAGGTTGAAGCCTAGTCCGCTCCCCTCTAGCTTGGTCTCCAACCCTTGCAGGTACAACATGAACAACAAAGGGGACAGAGGACATCCTTGTCTAAGCCCCCGCTGTATCTCTACAGGCCCTGATACATTTTTTCCCCATTTTATGAGCACTTTGTTACCTCTCTATATATCTTTTAAAAGATTAATTACTCCATTTCCCACATCCAATGTGCCCCGTATGTCCCACAAATGCTCATCAGTAACGTTGTCATAGGCTCCCCTAATATCCAGAAATGCTAGCCATAAGGGCCTATGTTCCTTTTCCGCAATTTCTATACACTGTGTCAATAAAAATAGATTGTCCTCCAACCTCCTTTGTTTCCGGAACCCATTCTGTAGTTCCCCTAACACCCCCTCGGTCTCCACCCAAGCCTGCAGTCTATCCTTTATAATTTGCATCTCCACCCTGTAAACCACAGGTGTCACTGTTATGGGACGATAGTTACTTACGTCTGCTTTGTCCCCCTTTCCCTTATATACCATGTTCATTCTACTTAATCGCCATTCATCGGGAACTTTCTCATCCACTATCATTTTGTTCACTACCTGTATTAATGTTTGCTTGGATTTTGGTCCTAACTTCTTTATCAACATAATCGGGATACCATCTGGTCCTGTTGATGTGCCGCTAGGAACCCTCTTCTCTGCCCTTTACCACTCTCCTTGCTCAAGTGAAGCTATTGCTGTAACCGGTCTATCCTCCTTCGATAAATTATGAACCACGTGCTTTGCTGAAAATTTTTCCGTCATCCATGTTCCTATGTTTTTTATTGCTTCATCCCCTTCTAGTCGAATACCCTCATCTGTAGCAATAAACCTTTGTTCAAGCCTAGTTTTATTACTCATTGCATTTAGATGTTTCCAGAATTTTTGGGCTGCTTTTCTATCCTTTTTATTTACTTTTGACATCCATTGGGCACCCTTTCTTCTAATTTTCTCCTTAATCAAATAGCATGCGTCCCTTCTACACTTTATGAAGGTATCCCATTTTCTGTCTACTTCGGGTTTTGGTTCCCCCCTCTTCTTGGAATATCTGTGTTCCCTGGATGCTTCCTTGCGCTTTTCTATTGCCCTCTTGACCTCATCATCCCACCAACTCTTGGGTTTGCATCTTTTCCCTTTTAGCTTTACTCGCACCTTAGCTAGCTCTAGCTCCAGTAATCGAGTTAATTTGGTATAAGTCCATTCTGTTTCACTATCCTCAAAAATTACTTCCTCGATTTGTTTGGCTGCTGCTTCCAATTGCTTTTCTGAGTAAAAATTCCCCCCTGATTGTTCATCTCGCTTCAGTCCTACATTGCTTTTTCTTATGAAGCTCAACTTGATACGCTTGTGGTCATTACCTAGACTTCTGGAACCATCTTCATCCATGCTCATTACCCCTAATCTATTATACATCCTCTGTGACATTAGTGCATAATCTATCGTCGAGTGCAGACTCCCCGCCTCCCATGTTATGAGCCCTTCACACTTCTCGGTGCTGTTGCATACAACTAAATCATGCCTGTCACACATGTCCTGCAGCATGCTTCCTGTCGAATACGTGTACCCATCCTAAGTCACTGCCCTCTCGCGGAATATTCGCAACACATGTACAAAAAGATGCGACATCGCGCCGAACCCTACTTTAGGCTTTGGCATACTTGTAATATGTAGTAGTGTTACAAATCCCCCCGCCCCCTACCCCTGCAGTTTTGTTGTTACGGATACCTGAACGTTGTCAAGATTTCATGTAAAAGGCCTCGGCACTTGCACAGGAACTTGAAACGAAGTGTAGCCCGGCAGCCTGTGTCCTGCAAAGGAATCAGCGCTTGCAAAATTTTTTTAGACAGTCCATAGGCTGTTTATAGAATTTCTATGGGCAAATATTACAGAGTAGTTTATAGAAAATATGTAGATATATGGCCATACACTTTTAGTAGAATTTTGTCTACAGACAGTCATAGACAAATGTGTACTGAAAGTCTAATAGACACAGGCCTATAGACAGTCTATAGACGGCCTATAGATCTATGGCCGTACACTTCTTGTAGATTTCTGTCTATAGAGAGTCTGTAGACAAAAGTTTACTGGTCCAGTAGACATAGGCCTATAGGCTGTCTATAGATATCCCAAAAATTTATGGCATGCCAATGCTATAGACGTTTGTCTATAGAACTTGATTTCAGTTACGTTGGCTTATATCATAACGCACCCCTCATTTACCTTGCCTTGTATGCTAATAGCTTAACGGGGGCCTCGATTCTGGCAGTCATGATGCCGTAGGCAGTATATGAGAGTTCTCGCACAGTTGCCACCTCCACCGTTCGCTCACGCTCCTACGTGGCACGTGTGATAATACAGGACGTACTACGTCCGCCGCTACGGAGGAGGGTGGCGCTGGTGAACGCTCTCAAGGTTCGATTACACTACGCATAATCACTCCCGAAAGCAGAATATTGGACGGCCGTCGCCGTAGCTCAATTAGTAGAGCACCGGATTCGAAATTCGGAGGTCGTAGGTTCGGATCCCACATGCGGCATACGGTTATTTTTCTTCTGCTTTCTAATCAGTTATCTTTAAAATAACTACCGTATTAACCTCCCATTGATGAACACCAAATTACAAAAAGCGTCCCCTATGCTCCTTGGTTTTCGTGTAAGAGAGAGAGAAACCCTTCGATGAAAAAGCAGAGAATTTAGCCGCCGCTTAAAAATCGCTGGCATGCTACTCTGCCTGGGGAAGGGAATTTTGGAGATAATGGCGGAAGGAGAGCGGGGTGTAAAAGGTGAAATACAATAAATAAAAAGAAAGAAGAAAAAATGCAGCCATTAAATGCGTACTAAGGTGCTTTGGCGCGTTATGACGTTACATATGAAATGATGAAGTGCGTAGTCCGACAAATGGGCCGACAAAGTTCACTGTATGAAGTATGCATGAGGCTAACAAGCACAGTGAAATTAGGGCTTGCCAATATGTCTAATATCATTTAAATAATTTAATATCATTTAAATAAAGGTCATTGTTGCTCGTCTCTGTTGCCTAAGGCAGGCTAAGGGATCTGAAACAATGTTCATTGTTAGAGGCACCGGGGAGAGCTATTCTGCATGGAATGTTCATAGTACGCACGCTCGTCAGCATACCCAGGGCACTCAGGCAGTATATGTTCTAAAGTCTCGATCGAGCCACAGTTGTCACAAAGCGGACAGCCCAATTGACCGAAACGGTATCGCAAGCCGTTTGTAAATGCAGCATTCAGGTGAAGTCGGTGATGAAGTGTTTCCAGATGGCGAGGATTTCTGGGCGGGAGTCTTGATCTGAGATGTGGGTCTACTGAGGACAGAAATTGGTGTGATGTGTCGGCAAGCTGATACATTTTTTTCGGAAGCGAATATTTTAGCTATTTAGTACGCATCCCATTTCGTGAAGAAAGTCCGAATGTATCTGCTATGCGAGTGGTTTCGGTGAGTGTTTGCATCAGTCATGTATGTCATAACGAACCCCTCTTTTCCTTTCTCTTGTCTGCTGAATAGCTAACGAGGGCCTCGATTCTTGCAGTGTTTATGCTAAAGATAACATAAAACCGGGGTTCTTGCCCAGCTTCCGCCCTCACCGCTCTATCTCGTTCCTACGTTGGACTCGTGGTAATACAGGACGTACTATATATGAACGCCGCTATGGACAAAGGATGTCGCTGGTGAACGCTCTCAAAGTTCGGTTACACTACGCATAAATACACCCCAAAGCAGATTGGGCAGCCGTCACCGCAGCACAGTTGGTACAGTACTGGATGCGAAATTCGGAGGTCGTGAATTCGGATCCCATCGGCGTCATCTGGTTGTTTTTCTCCCGCTTTCCAATCAGTTATCTTTAAAATAATTGCCCTATTAATCTCGCATTGATGAAAACCACAAATAAAAAAACTTCCCCTATGCTGTTTGGTTTTGGTAACTGTCGGCTACCATACATAAATGTTTATGTCGACACCGGTCTCCGTTTTCCCTACAATGGGGCGTGCTCCATAAGAACAACCCTGGTTCCAGTTCGCGAGCTGACCTCCTAGTCGTCCCCACAACTCTTCGAGAGAGAGGAAATCCTTTCTGTGGGCCACGATGAACCAACTTCTGGCCACTTGGGATACTCTCGCACGCTTGCCGGAATACGACAGCTCTTCTACTGGCCCCATCTTGGAACTGTTGCTAAACGCTATGTCCAGAGCAGCCGGCAATGTCAGCGCAGTAAGACCCCGGCCTCATGCCTCCGGGACTCCTCCAACCTATTTCACCACCGCGCGCCGCGCTCGATAAGATCGGCATTGACCTTTTGGACCCTTTCCTTTTGTCCTCGGGGTAACAACCGGTGCAACATCATTGCCACTGTCTATCGCACCCTATGCGCCGAAGCCAAGGCCTTACCTCGTGGTACAGCGTCCCAGGTTGAAGATTTCTTCGTGAAACTAATCGTACTTCGGCACGGCGCCCCGACCTACGTCATTAGCGGCAAGATCATAGCCGAAATGTTTCAGCTCAGCGGTACGACCCATCGCAAAACTACTGCTTACTGCAAGACTAACGGGCGGACCGAGCGGCTTAACAAGACCGTGGCGGACATGCTGGCGATGCATGTCGATGTCCATCACAAGACTTGGGACATGATCCTGCCGTATTCGTGACACTCACGTATAATAAGGCAGTCCAATAGACGACACGTTTCACACCGTTCACCCCCTCTACGACGAGGAGGTTCGGACGATGCTCGACGCAATACTCCGTTGCACAACCGATGACCATCTTTCGGCCGACGCTGAGCAGTTTGCCCAAGACGCCCAGCAGGCTCGTCAACTAGCACGCCTCCACAACGCACAGTAATAATATAGATTTGGGCCGTTACAACCTTCGGCATAGGCAGTTTCCTACAATCCCGGCGACCAGGTTTGGGTATTGATGCCTCTTCGACGACGAGGCTTGTCCGAAAAGCTCATTTGTCGCTGTTTCGGTCCTCATAAAGCCTGGCGGCGCGTCGGCCACGTTAGCTTCGAGATGCTCCCGGACGAGGTACTCCCAGACCAGAGGTGGGCAAATGCCCTCATTTTTACCTTACCTCCCTCACCCTCAATTTTGAATCCATGGCCCTCCCTCACCCTCACCCTCACATCATTGGCCCTGCATCACCCTCACTAACAGTCGTTTTAAAACTAGTTATTTTTTGTAGTCAACAACTTCTGGCGATATTACCGAGTAATGAACATTAAAGAAATAAACACAGTAACAAGACAAGCCCTCAAGGTCCTATTAGACGACAGGCCAGATGCTTATATTATTGTGTGTGCACGTGCAGGTGTGTTTGTTGTTTGAGCTAGTACGTGAGGCAAACCCGAGACAGCTACGAGTTGAGCCCCAAAATATCACTCTGCCTTTACTTCTGGCACGGAGCGCATGCATACATGTGCCCTGCACTTATAACATTTCATTGTTATCGATATGCACTGCTAAAACGTGACAACGCATTATTTGTGTCTGTGAACGAAAAATAATGGACGCCAATAATATTTATAAAATAATGCAGTAGCGTATACGGCGACACTTAGATTAAATGCTAAGTACAGAGTAGACTCGGAGCAAGGAATGTTTGTAGGTCGCTTAATTATAATTTCCCGATGACACTGCGATAGCACTAGGTCTTCTGAATTTCACTGCTGAATTTCACTGCTTCTAATCTCCCGCCATTTCATGCGGTTTGCTGTATGCTCCTCTGATGACCATTCCACGCGCACGGATGGAAGACGATGAAGACGGCTCTTTCAAACTACAGCATGGGAGACAGGCATTTTAACACGTGCGAACGTGGGTACGTGACGGAGACGAGGACATTGATTAGCAGTTTTTTTATTCGAGATGCTTTCCTTTAGGCATAATGAGCAAGTGAGAGAAAGTTAGAAGAAGGAGCGTAAACAAGCCTCGCTTAAAAAGTGGCAAAAGTTGTCGATAAAGCAATTATCCAGAGTCCACTTGCGATAGTCGCTTCAACGTCCCATCGCAGGCCTACCTTAGGAAGCGTCGTCTCACGGAGGCTGTAGCCGGGCGTCACACAATTCAGGTGCAGCACCACAATGGGGACAGTTTTCAGTCAGTTTCTGATCGCGGTTTTTGAGTCACTAAATACGAGTGTGGCAGTGGTGGAGGAGATCCCAAGGGCAATTTCAGCTTCTTCGGTTTCTAGCGAGATGTGCGTTAGGACCGATGCAGCTGCTAGAGGGGAAAAATTGTGGCCGATTGCGGAAATGGCAAAGGCCGGCTGAGTGGTGTATGCCGCGGCATCTACGTAGACAGCCTCCGTGTGTTGGTTATAACGTTTGTGTAGTGCCTGGGCTCTTGCTGCGCGTCGAGCTTGGTGGTGGACTGGGTGCATGTTTTTTGGGAGTGGATGTACTTTTAGAAGCTTTTGGGTGGCCCCGGGAGTGGGGTATGTAGGCCGGAGAGTGTTGGTTGGGTTAAGACCTAGGTTCTTAATGATGCTGCGGCCTGTAGGGGTGGAGGAGAGACGTTCAAGTTGTGCCGTCCGGTGAGCTTCTGTAAGCTCGGCTAGTGTGTTATGTATGTCCATGAGTAAGAGCCGTTCGTTGGAGGTGTGCCGAGGGAGGTTGAGTGCGGTCTTGCATGCCTGGCGAATCAGGGCGTTGATTTTCTCTTCTGCTCTCGTGAGGAAGAGATATGGGAGAGAGTATACTATGCGGCTGACGACGAATGCTTGAACTAGGCGACGGAGGTCATGTTCTCTCATGCCCCTGTGTCGGTTGGCAATTCGTCGTATGAGCCGCATGGTCTGATGGACGGTGTTTGTGAGTTTGGTTATCGTGGCGGTGTTCTTGCCGTTGCTCTGGAGTAGGATGCCTAGGATTCGGACCTTTTCCACTTCTGGGTTGGGGGTGCCGTCCAACGTGAGTTTTATTGGAGGCGGGGGGCCTAGGTCCGTCATACATCTCGGTGGTCGAAGAATGAGTAACTCGGATTTGGTAGGGGAGCAGGCCAGGCCGACGGTTGCAGCACGCGCTGCCACCAGGTTGGCACCGGCCTGCAATGTTTCTTCTATGGCTCCGGCATTTCCTGTGGTTATCCACAGTGTAATGTCGTCGGCATAGAAGGAGTGCGAGAGATTAGGTACTGCATTTAACGCCTTGGTCATGGGAATGAGTGTTATATTGAAGAGCAGCGGCGAGAGGACTGACCCTTGCAAGGTGCCTCTGCTGTCGAGTGCGAAGGTTGAGGAGGAGAGAGACCCGAAGCAGATTTCTGCTGTGCGGTGTCTTAGGAAAGCTGAAATGTATTTGATGGTGCGCGGGCCGGTTCCTAGTGCCGAGAGCGCTTCTAGGATGGCGGAGTGGTTGACGTTGTCAAAGGCTTTGGTTAGGTCCAAAGATAGTATTGCTCGCGTGCGTTTTGCATTTCTGGGGTGGAGGGCCTCTTCCGAAACCTGAAGCATAACGTCCTGTGTGGACAGATGACTGCGGAAGTCAATCGTCGTGTGGGGGAGTAGGTCGTGATCGTCGATATGGTTCTGTAGGCGTTCTAGGACCACATGTTCGAACAGTTTGCCTAGCCATGATGTGAGGGAGATATGGCGTAGGTTTTTTAGATCTAGAGGTTTGCTTGGTTTCGGAATAAAGCTTATGCGGGCGGGCGTCCATTTGGCTGGTAGCGCTTCATCTTGGCAGCACCTGTTGAATAGGTCTGTTATAGCCTGTATGGAGCGCTCGCCGAGATTCCTAAGCATCTTGTTGTTGATTTTGTCTGACCCTAGGGCCGAAGGGGTGCGTAGTTTCTGCATAGCGGCTTTAACTTCCCAGGTAGAAATGTCCTCATCTAGTGTAAGGTTGGGGCCGCCGGTGTGCCCCGGCGGATCCTCCCCCGCGGGGCCTAGCTGGAACACCTTACCACTTGGGAGGCTTGGGAGACCCTATTGCGCTCCGAGGACCCGGCCAAGCAAGCCACCGCCACAGGCCGGACTGCCAGCGTCATGAGCCTCCGGGACATGAACGTTTGAGTGCAGTGGGGCCGTGCGGGGGCCCAAGGACCTGCGTGTCGTAAACTCCCCTGTGTCCATTAAAGTTTTCGCCACCACCACCCTTTATTTGGAGAGCAGTTCAACTTTTCCTCTTGTAGCCCCTCGTAGAAGGCGGAGCGAGAGATGATTCAGACCAAGGTGGTTAAGCTGCTGCTTTATTTCCGTAGTAAAACTACAACGTCTGGCTTTGCCCACAACCTTGCGGCACTGCTTTCCTTTACCGCAATTCCAGCGAAAATAGAAAGATACGCTCTACTGAGCTCTTTAAAGTATGAATGGAAAAATTCGACACTAGTGCCACCAACAGGCTTTGATTTGACAGTCGAATTTCGCAGACGCATTTTTTGCGCTGCAGCCAGTTCATTGAAACCTCACTGAGCTGAAATCGGACTTCGTTCCGGGAAGCAACGCTAAGAATTTGGTAATTCAGCAGCCTTAAAACTATAATTTCTGCATGTTTTACAATAACTCTGATATTCTGACTGACTCGGGGCTCATAATAAAGATGCTGACTGCTGTACCACGGTTCCCTTTTGGACCCGCTTATAAAGCAGCAGAAAAAACAACCATGCCGCCGGTGGGATCCGAACCCACGACCTCCGAATATCGCGTCCGGTGCTCTTACCAACTGAGCTACGGCGACGGCTGTCCAATCTGCTGCTTTCGTGGGTATTTATATTTTGCGTGTAAGCGAACCTTGAGAGTGCTCACCAGCGCCACCCTCGACCATAGCGGTGGACGTAGCACGTCCTGTAATACCGCAAGTGTGACGTAGAACGTCATCTAACGGTGAGAGCAGAAACTTGTTTGTCTGCTAATAGCTTAAAGGGGTCTAGGTTCTGGCAGTCTTGATGCCATAGGTAGTATAAGAGGGCTCTCGCACAGTTTCTGCTCTCCCCATTAGATGACGTTCTACGTCACACTTGCGGTATTACAGGACGTGCTACGTCCACCGCTATGGACGAGGGTTGCGCTGGTGAACACTCTCAAGTTTCGCTTACACGCAAAACATAAATACCCACGAAAGCAGCAGATTGGACAGCCGTCGCCGTAGCTCAGTTGGTAAGAGCACCGGACGCGATATTCGGAGGTCGTGGGTTCGGATCCCACCGGCGGCATGGTTGTTTTTTCTGCTGCTTTATAAGTAATTTTCTTTAAAGGCAATTGATTGGCACTAGAAATTAAAAAAATAGGAAAAATTCCCCTATGCACCTGGGTTTTCGGTGACTGTTTGTTTCCTTAATATGTTTGTCAAACGAGCCCCTCATTTCATTTGTTTGTCTGCTTATATATATATATATATATATATATATATATATATATATATATATATATATATATATATATATATATATATATATATATATATATATATATATATATATATATATATATATATATATATAGATTTAAGAGAAGTGGGCACTTCTACAAAGACACTTTTATTTATCAACGTTTCGACCGCGGTGCGGTCTTCTTCAGGAATATATATATATATATATATATATATATATATATATATATATATATATATATATATATATATATATATATATATATATATATATATATATATATATATATATATATATATATATATATATACTGTAGGGGTTCCAATGCGCCAGTTTACAAGTGTAAGTACAGTATTACGACAAACGCGACTGTTCGTTTTAAAGGTTTAATGTGCCAACAATTTCGGGAATGGTATTCTCTTCGTCAGGGCAGTCTTACAATGAAACAGTCTTGTCAATATAAGGACACAAAGCGGGCGAGGATGTATAAACTCCGTCCTCAAAGCAAACTTGAGAGATAGGGCAAGGGGCCGTATAATTGACCGCGCAGCAGCTCTCACAGGGGCAGTGGCTGAATAAAACACAGAAAAACGCAGAGCAAAACGGGGAGGTGGAAATAGTAAAGGAGTAGAAAAGACAACGAATTTGAACAGCGGTAGAAAAGGTCAAGGAGCGTTAAACACGGCTCTCGGCGCACCGGGAGGCCGCACTGCACCCCCCCCCCCCCCCCTCTCTCTCTACGACACTCCCGCAAGACGCCGCCGGGCCCGCGCGTGCAGCCCGTATCAGGTATCCTGAGACGCTTGCTGGAGACGTGCACGAGAGACACTTGTTGCGTGCCGCAGCGGCAACCTGCAACCATGCCGTATGCGTATCTTTGCTTCTTTTCTTCGGTAGGCCCTTCCGTCGGGCTTTTTCTACCAGACATCCTGGTGCCCTTCTTGCCATAAATAAACTAGGCCGTTTCAACCCGTGTCCGGCAGTGCGCCTCCCGTGAAAATGTGGCAGTCGTGGGGGAAAAAAGACCACAAATATTGAGCGAAGCCCGAGTGCGTAATGAGAAGGCAGAGAGGAATTTGAGAGAGAAAACGAAAAGGAAAAAGAGCAGAAAAATTATTAGCCCAAGACAACTTTGAAAGAAGAAAATATTAACACACACAAAAAAATGAATAGAATGTGGCGACAAACAAATACCAAATTGTTAATGAGAATGAATAAGGCGCGGAAGACATAGCGCAGAGTACAAGAAATTTATCAAACGGAAGTTAAAAAAAAGAAGAAAATAATAATAATACATGTGTGCGGAAATCGTGAAAGGTTTGCGGCCCGCGGGGCTGCCGCGTGGTCCCATTGGGCTAGGTGATAGAGTTAGACTATAGGTGTCTATTCCAGATAGAACATGGAAGCTGGCTGTAAGTTGAACAAAGGAGATTACTGACAAAATAAACAGCTACATTCCCAGCCATTTAGAGCGTGTTGAAGTTGTCAAGAACAACATCCGGCGTATTTTGATTTATAATGCTGTCCAAATCCTATGACGGGTGAAATTTCCTACGTTGCCTCCCTCAAGCAGGAGAGCCTCCCAGGAGTTGCGTTCATGCCATGGGAGAACGTGCCAAACTTGTGAATGAGGAATGACTCCCTTTGTTCCCTGTAATATGTGCTAGGGAACCCGGACTGGAGAAGGATGACGCGGATGTTTTCGAAACTGTGGAGTGGCAAACGCAGGTGCTTGGAAAGGGGTAAGCTGGGTAATGATGACACGTGAGCTTTGTGGTTGTTAAAGCGGAAGCGAAATGATGTCTTGGTCTGGCCAATACACTCTTGTCCACACACCTCACAATGAAGTTTGTAAATCACATTGCTTGAGTCGCAGTCGAGGTCTTCGCTTATGTGAAACACAAAGTTGTCGAACTTGGATTTTGCCAGTTTGGTGTCGCCGGCGGAGAGGATCAAATCAACGCTTCGTGAAATGGTTCAACGGTCAGGTGTCTAAATTCAAGACCTGAGTTCGTCATCTCTGCAGGCGCAAAGAACTCGGCCCCGGTGTGCGCTACATCGACCACGGATTTACATCGTTGCCTCTGTGGCGCTTCCTTGCTGCGGACGGACTGCACACAAGTTTTGAAAGCGTCGGACTGCTGGCCCAACACTTCAAGGCGGAGCTCAACTATCCACTTCATGGTTGGCAGCCGACCCCGTTCGTGCCACGCAGCAGATGCCCTAAGCGCCGCTCTGGAGACGCGGCCCCTTCAACATCACCTCCCAGTACACCGCCACCGCCACCGCCAGTGCCGGAGCGACGCTACAACACCCGCAAGACCTACGCCATGGCCGCACAGCAGGCTGCGCCTGAACAGAGCAACTGACTACCTGTTGCAAAAGGTACGGCCCGCGGAGAGCAGACGTGGTCCCAGACGTTCCTGTCAGTGAGGAAAATTATTGATAAGCGCGTGAGATTTGAGCTGCATGCATCTCACCTAACGTCCTACCTGTCGCGGGGTACTGCTCCAAAGGGACTTCGTTTGGGCTGTACACTGTCCATGTCCACATTCAGTGAGAGAGAGAAAGAGGAATGGGATATTATACGATTGGAAGCATCGCTAAAGCTAACAGAAGCTGTGGTCAACCACAGTAAACGGAAGGTTGCCGAACTTCGAGATGTTGAGGAAACACAGATGCGCCAGCATGCTCTATCTCCTGCCGAACTGTGCGAACTGAAAAACTACGAGATAAAAAGAAGGCAGGAAGTCTCCAACGATAAGAGCAAAAAACTAGAAGAACGTCAGTTTGGGCTAGATGGTGCATTATTTGAGACAGAAATGGTAATAGCGCTGCAATTAGACGTACACAAGAAAGACTGACACAGGACATGCGCTAATGACCGCATGTCCTGTGTCAGTCTTTCTTGTGTACGTCTAATTGCAGCGCTATTACCGTTTCTGTCTCAAGCAAAAAACTAGCACGCGACAAAGTTCCGCTTCCTTCAGACGAATATACGGGAACCAAGTCGTCCAAGTTGAGCTCTAACGTTCTGTTGGCAGCTGTTGGCCGTGAGACCGTTGTCCCATCTAAAGAGAATGACACAACGGCTCACAGTTCTCCGAATGTGGTTGGTACGGGGTCCGCAGCTGAGAACTGTGAAACATCGTGTGGGTACACAAATGTGGTGAATTTTTCACAAAAGGTTCTCACGCCTGCCCAGCTGAGCCTCCTATCCAAAGGTTTAACTTTATGTCCAGCATCTGGTAAGTTCAATGAGTTTCAACTCTTTCAGGATCTGGACAATTTCGCACGAAACCTCCGCCTTAGGGAGTATTTACACGAGCACACCAGCGACAGACAACAAACGATACCCACTGTCTCAGATAAGTTGTGGACACCGAGCGAACAACGCGATAGACACCTTGATATGTATATATCTGCGGTGCAGAAGGATATCATCAAGGCTTACGGAAAACAACGTCCGGTCCGTAGCAATCTTTCGAACAAGGAACGACAGGCTTTGGAAACGTTGCGTAAAGACGAAAACATAGTAATAAAACCGGCTGACAAGGGTGGAGCTATAGTAATCCTGGACAAATCAGAATATTTAAATGAAGGCCACCGCCAGCTTAACGATGCTCAGTTCTACAGGAAACTTCCGAACGACCCCACAAGTCAACTAGTGATAGTAATAGAGGACACTCTTGCTGGACTCGCTAAGAACGGTAAAATAAGTGCGGCAATGTTAAAATCAATGTTGCCGAGCAATCCAGCTCCCGGCCGGTTTTATCTCCTCCCTAAAATACATAAGGCCAACCATCCTGGCCGTCCAATCGTGTCCAGCAATGGGGCTGTGACGGAGAACATATCTAATTTTATCAACTTTCTCATCAAGGACATCCCTCCCAGTTTTCCTTCTTACATCAAGGACACAAGTCATTTCCTTCGGGAGATTTCCAACTTGACAATCCCCACAGGAGGCCTTCTAGCGACTATGGATGTTTGCTCCCTGTATACAAACATCCCGCACGCCGACGGCATAGCAGCAACGCTGGCAGCCTTCGAAAGCTCAAATTCTTCGGTAGATTTGGACAATGGAACTCTTTCCGTCCTTCTTGAACTGGTCCTGAATTCGAACAATTTTGAGTTTCATGGTGAGCACTACGTCCAGATGAGCGGTACTGCGATGGGCACAAAAATGGCACCTAACTACGCCGGAATCTTCATGGCGTCACTAGAAATTCCGTTCCTTGAGAAACAGCCAAAAAAACCACTTTTCTACAAGCGGTTCCTGGACGACATATTTCTTGTATGGGAACATGATGAGGCAAGCCTGTTGGAATTCATAGCTCAGTTTAATGCCCTGCACCCCTCAATCAGGTTCACCCACAGTATCTCCGACTCGAGAATCAATTTTCTCGACGTGGAGATATCGGTAGACGGTAACTGCCTTTCGACTACACTATATAAAAAGCCCACGAATAGGCAGCAATATCTTCATTTCCAGAGTAGCCATCCGAAACACTGCAAAACAAGCATTCCATAATCTCAGGCGCACAGATACCGAAGAATATGTTCTACAACAGAGGAATTTGACCAACATACAAGGACTCTCAAAGCCGCTCTGTCACGACAGAAATACCCCGGGGAAGTAGTCGATGACGCGATTGAACGCGCTCGCAACCTAGAGCGCACATCCATCTTGGCAGAAAACAAGGTCAAAGACGACAGCAAAACAAACTTAATCCTTACATTCTCCTCAACGGCTCCCAGAGTAAGTAACATACTAAGCCGTCATTTTAATATAATCAGACAGAGTAATAAGTTGTCACTAATATTCAAGGAACCGCCCAGAGTGGTATACCGCCGGGACAAGAACCTGAGAGACTTGCTTGTCAATGCGGAAACAAAGAAGAACTCTACCCAGGGTGGATGCCACCCATGCGGAAAACCTCGGTGCAAAGTCTGTCCGCACATTTTAGACACCAAACTGGCAAAATCCAAGTTTGACAACTTTCTGTTTCACATAAGCGACGACCTCGACTGCGACTCAAGCAATGTGATTTACAAACTTCATTGTGAGGTGTGTGGACAAGAGAATATTGGCCAGACCAAGACATCTTTTCGCTTCCGCTTTAACAAACCACAAAGCTCACGTGTCATCATTACCCAGCTTACCCCTTTCCAAGCACCTGCGTTTGCCACTCCACAGTTTCGAAAACATCCGCGTCATCCTTCTCCAATCCGGGTTCCCTAGCACCTATTACAGGGAACAAAGGGAGTGATACCTCATTCACAAGTGTGGCACGTTCTCCCATGGCATGAACGCAACTTCTGGGAGGCTCTCCTGCTTGAGGGAGGCAACGTAGGAAATTTCACCCGTCATAGGATTTGGACAGCATTTTAAATCAAAATACGCCGGATGTTGTTCTTGACAACTTCAATACGCTCTAAATGGCTGGGAATGTAGCTGTTTATTTTGTCAGTAATCTCATTTGTTCAACTTACAGCCAGCTTCCATGTTCTATCTGGAATAGACACCTATAGTCTAACTCTATCACCTATCCCACAGGGACCACGCGGCAGCCCCGCGGGCCGCAAACCTTTCACGGTTTCCGCACACATGTATTATTATTATTTTCTTCTTTTTTTAACTTCCGTTTGATAAATTTCTTGTATTCTGCGCTATGTCTTCTGCGCCTTATTCATTCTCATTAACCCTTTGGTATTTGTTTGGCGCCACATTCTATTAATTTTTTTTTGTGTGTTAATATTTTCTTCTTTCAAAGTTGTCTTGGGCTAATAATTTTTCTGCTCTTTTTCCTTTTCGTTTTCTCTCTCAAATTCCTCTCTGCCTTCTCATTACGCACTCGGGCTTCGCTCAATATTTGTTGTCTTTTTTCCCCCACGGCTGCCACTTATTCACGGGAAGCGCACTGCCGGACACGGGTTGAAACGGCCTAGAATATTTATGGCAAGAAGGGCGCCAGGATGTCTGGTAGAAAAATCCCGACGGAAGGGCCTACCGAAGAAAAGAAGCAAAGATACGCATACGGCACGGTTGCAGGTTGCCGCTGCGGCGCGCAACAAGTGTCTCTCGTGCGCGTCCCCAGCAAGCATCTCAGGATACCTGATACGGGCTGCCCGCGCGGACCCGGCGGCGTCTTGCGGGAGTGTCGTATAGAGAGAGAGCGAGGGGGGGGGGGGGGGGCAGTGCGGCCTCCCGGTGCGCCGAGAGCCGTGTTTAACGCTCCTTTCCCTTTTCTACCGCTGTTCAAATTCGTTGTCTTTTCTGCTCCTTTACTATTTCCACCTGCCCGTTTTGCTCTGCGTTTTTCTGTGTTTTATTCAGCCACTGCCCCTGTGAGAGCTGCTGCGCGGTCCATTATACGGCCCCTTGCCCTCACTCTCAAGTTTGCTTTGAGGGCGGAGTTTATACATCCTCGCCCGCTTTGTGTCCTTATATTGACAAGACTGTCTCATTGTAAGCCTGCCCCGACGAAGGGAACACCATTCCCGAAATTGTTGGCACAATAAACCTTTAACACACACACACACACACACACACACACACACACACACACACACACACACACACACACACACACACACACACACACACACACACACATATATATATATATATATATATATATATATATATATATATATATATATATATATATATATATATATATATATATATATATATATATATATATATATATAGTATTCTGTAGGGGTTCCAATGCGCCAGTTTACAAGTGTAAGTACAGTATTACGACAAACGCGACTGTTCGTTTTAAAGGTTTATTGTGCCAACAGTTTCGGGAATGGTATTCCCTTCGTCAGGGCAGGCTGCCCTGACGAAGGGAATACCATTCCCGAAACTGTTGGCACAATAAACCTTTAAAACGAACAGTCGCGTTTATCGTAATACTGTACTTACACTATATATATATATATATATATATATATATATATATATATATATATATATATATATATATATATATATATATATATATATATATATATATATATATATATATATATATATATATATATATATATATATATATCCACGACGGTCGCGGACAGTGCGTTGAGATCGGCATCTCTGAAGCACGAAACCATGAAGAAGTGCCGAGCTGAAGAAAAAGTGACAGGACGCGATCAGCATAACATCGCTTAACCACAAGCGAATCCTAAGCGCAACCATGGTCTGTAGCTCTCGCTATCTTCCAGGTTTAAAAAGAGCTAAATCACAGCCATTTTTCCGAACTTATTCCTGCGTGCGCGCAACTTTTAAGAAGAGACTACTCTAAGGCAGCGTTCAGGATGAAAGACGTTGACGATTGTGGCGCTTGTACTGAAAGACGTTGAAGTTTGCCGGCTCGCCTCCTGAAGGACGTGCTACCAAACTGTGCCGTCCAGTCCTTGTCACCAACATCATCATCATCAGCCTGACTACGCCCACTGCAGGACAAAGGCCTTTCCCATGTCCCTCCAATAAACCCTGTCTTTTGTCAGCTGCGGCCACCGCATCCCTGCGAACTTCTTAATCTCACCCGCCCTCCTAACCTACTGCCGCCCCCTGCTACGCTTGCCTTCTCTTGGAATCCACTCCGTTACCCTTAAGGACCAGCGGTTATCTTGCCTTCGCATTACATGCCCTTCCCAAGCCCATTTCGTCCTCTTTATTTCGACTAGGACTTCGTTAATTAGCGTTTGTTCCCTCACCAACTCTACCCGCTTCCGGTCTCTTAACGTTACTCCTACGATATTTATGTCCATAGCTCGCTGCGTGGTCCTTAACTTAGGCTTACCACCTTTTGTTAGACTCCAGGTTTCTGCCCCATAGGCTAGTACCGGTAGCATACAGCTGTCGTACACTTTTCTCTTGAGGAATATTGGTAAATTGCCATCCATGACCTCAGAGAACCTGTAATATGCGCTCCATCCCTTGCTTATCCTTCTAGTTATTTCCATCTCATGACCCACAAACACTGTGACAATATTAACCGAAACCCATCAATGTTTGACTAATAGAAATGCCCTGATAGTTTCATTTAATTCTTCCAGAAAGATCGCCTAAACTGTACAGGGTATGACAACAGACGTCAACGAAACAAAAAGAAAAGAATTATTAGCGGCAACTCCCAGGAGCCCTTTACAGCCAATGACACGCATGAAAAGTGCAGAAATAAAACAGTACACACTGGCATGAGTGCATAGTTGTGTCAGCCGCCATGTTGTCTAGTGAAGTAAAAGCGTAGCGAGCAAAGACGGCTTCGATGGTTCAGGAGCATGATGTCAGTGCACGTGAGAATCAAAATCGCTTTTCGAAATCCCGCGCTGCCATTGCTAGGATTTGTCTCGCGGCAATGATACGACCCCTCATCAACACAAAGAAAGTGCTGTTATAATTTTTTTTTACCTACAGCGGCGGAAGATGGCGACATTATTTCGTTAAGGTCGGTTTTGGTGCAAAAGCCGGAAGTGCCAGACACTGCGCAGTTTATTACACGCATGGCAGTTTCAGTTCAGAGCCAGTCTTGAAATGAGTTTCCCGGTTGCTCAGACGTCGTTCATCAAAAAAAAAAAAACCCGGCCGACGCAGCAGCACCATGTTGCACCGTGGGATGATCCCTTGGGAACAGATAATTGTTGACTTCACGATTGACGAAAAGGAAAGATAAGGTCACGTGGTGACGGGGCGTATACTGAAGTTCCATCATTTTGAAGAGAACTGTGTGTGCGTGCGGAACGCTGGCTTCTGAAAGCATGTTGTGCACGCTGGTCGGGTTCTCTGCGGCATTAGACTGGAGGCCCCTGCGCTTCGTGAAGCCCATTCCACCGAACAGAGTATGCAGTGCGTGTGGATTGTTGCGCCGGAAGACAGTGTTCTTTTCGTGTGCCCACACGCTCTGCGAGTCGTGCTACAAGCAGTGTACTGAGCTAGGCCTGCACGCTTGTCCGCTGGACGGCCGCGAGTTCCGGGCCAAAGACGTCGACTGGAGGGAGTTCCCTGCCGCAGAGCTGCTCAAGAGAGATGTAAGTGAGCAAAAGCAACGCGAGAGCAGTTCTCCCTGATACAGGCATTCATGTGCAGCTCAAAGATCATATTCAGGTGCACTCTAATCAATAAGAGGTGATGCTGGATAGGAGGTATAAAGGCGGGATTGATGACACAAAATGAAGAAGGCTTAAGGATTTAAGCAGTGGCCTCTGCGCTAGCCAACGTTTCAGCAAGGAAGCTTGTCTGCGTTTCGAGAAGCCAGCTTAATTTAAACCTTGATTTGCGGAATGGAGCTCCTCCCTAAGCCTTGTTCACTTTGTTTTTAATCATAAAGGGACGAGACTGCTGAAAACTATGCTCTCTCGAAATTAGTAAGTAGTCGTAAGGCTCTGATCGACGTTGAAATCTTTAGGCACTTGTATGGAGGCCGCGACTGGAGGAGGTGCAGCTGTCGTTGACAAGACTGCTCCTAATTGAAGGCGAACAGTCCGCGGCGATTGTTTATTATATGCAGACTTCCATGCATGCCAGACAAAAGTGTCGAGTTATAGTTGCTCGCTGCTTACGGTGTTGTAGTTATAGTTCCGCGCCGCGTAACCTTTACGTTAAGGCCACCGCTGGCCGCCTTGGCAACAGATGGAACAGTTGTTCTTGAAAGGAAGCGATGTTATTAGGAAGTACGAGCGGCGAGAATATGATGCGGGGTACGTGATAGCCGGCAAAAACCCGACGAAGTGCATCGCAGTGCCATCTGACGTTGAGCTTCTGGTGTGGAGACTTTGGTACGTGCTCTATTGCTCGATACTTTCGTGTTTATTCGCCGTACCTTTTCGCCCGCTTCCCGCTGTGTACGGTAATCTTGTGCATCTCCAGGGGGCGAGAGGAAAGTAGTGCAATAAAACGGAGAGTTGAGCGAGTTGGTACATACTGCTGGGAATAACAGCGCTGAGACGAGGGACAAAGAAAGAAGACATGACCGGCGTTGACTAACAACTGAACGTTTATTAGAAAAACAAAACATGCAAAATATACTCCTTTGACAACCACGGGCGCGTGCGCAACACCAAAAGCCACAGTGATAAATCAATAACTTGAATCCAGATACATTAGTTGACAGTCATGAACTGTTACAGAGGGGGTGCTCACGCATGCGTCAATGTTTTTATGAATGTGAAACGCTTCACTGATTTCCCTTGTTAGTTTATCTTTGTGTTTGTACAGGATTCTAGTTTTATTAAAAATGGGTGTACATGATTTTTCAGAAGAATCAGGTTGGTTATTCCGGGGACAGTTCCTGTAATGTAAAGCCAGATTTGAGGACGGAGCCCCTTTCAAAGAAGTGTTGTGGTCTCGCAGGCGGGTATTCAAGCACCTTCCTGTTTGACCTATATAGGTCTTCCCGCACGTGAACGGCACTTCATACATGACCTGAGGTTTGTCCCTTGTGCTGAAGGGGTTGTGTATGAAGTGCCGTTCACGTGCGGGAAGACGTATATAGGTCAAACAGGAAGGTGCTTGAATACCCGCCTACGAGACCACAACACTTCTTTGAAAGGGGCTCAGTCCTCAAATCTGGCTTTACATTACAGGAACTGTCCCCGGAAAACCAACCTGATTCTTCTGAAAAATCATGTACACCCATTTTTAATAAAACTAGAATCCTGTAAAAACACAAAGATAAACTAACAAGGGAAATCAGTGAAGCGTTTCATATTTATAAAAACATTGACTCATGCGTGAGCACCCCCTCTGTAACAGTTCATGACTGTAAACTAATGTATCTGGATTCAAGTGATTGACTTATCACAGTGGCTTTTGGTGTTGCGCCCGTGGTTGTCAAATGAGCATATTTTGCATGTTTTTTTTCTAATAAACGTTCAGTTGTTAGTCAGCGCCGGTCCTGTTGTCTTCTTCTTTCTTTGTCCCTCGTCTCAGCGCTGTTATTCCCAGCAGGAAAGTAGTTCTTCAACCCCCGTGTCACGCACATAGATTGGCGACACGCGAAAGAGATGAACAATGTGCCGTTCGTCTAGCCCTGATTACGTAGATAACACAGCTTTCTCGGCGACGAAACGGCTCGGCATGCGCTACTCTCACGTCATTGTCATTCTCGTGGTTTTAAAGACAGCGTCTTATCTACCATGGCCGGTTGGGCTGTCCCCGAAGTGGGGCAGCCCACGACTATTTACTTAGCTTATTGCACGTACTCGCTGCCTGCAGCCCCATACAGCAAGAGAAACAGGCAGAACAGCATGGGGGCCAGAATTCTATGATCGAAGATCGCAATATTTCGCTTCCTTGCTTTTGTTTCACAAATGTACTGGAACTGACACGAAGAGCGCCCGAACTCTTGAATGCACCCTTGGGGTTCGAATCCCCAATTTTGTTATCCTCTGTTTTCTCGAGTGTTTGTCGTGGGAGGACGTGGGACACGGACATGTCATTAAAGACCATGAACTTCTAAAAAAGCATTAGCTGACGTTGCATAACTAGGAGCCTAACAACTTGTATTTATTATTTTACTACATTTTATTATTGCTTGTGTTTAATGTATTACCCGTTGAATCACTCCCTTCTGTAATGCCAGATGGTCCCGATGGTATTAATAAATGAAATGAAATGTTAAAATGGCTTGGGGCCGGGGACTGGAGGAGCGTGATCGGGGCATGATACCACTCGTTGTCGCTCTCTTTAGGGGTGGTCGAAAAGCTTTGACGTTTATTCTTGTCCTCTTTTCGGTTGAGGCCAGGCGGAGGGGAAGGGGGTGCAAAATAATGCCCGAGTACTGACGATATTGTCACCAAGTGGTGACTGCAATCCGGGGAGCAGAACGACAGCGAAAATGCGTCTAAACAAAACTCTTTATTGGAGCTAACTAGCGTCCATAATGGACTGAACCACTCGGCAGCGGCGTAGCAGCAAGCGTGATAGGCGGGCGTCGAACATCTCCGCCGCTGTCGGCCGGGCTCAGTTTAAAGCTGATAGCGAAATTTCGAGCGGAATGAATGAATGAATGAATGAATGAATGAATGAATGAATGAATGAGCTGTTTATTTAGAAGGGGAGGCTCAAGTCCATTTGTTGGGGAATTGGATTGTTAAGGAAGGGAAAAGTAGGAGTCTATTGATACATGAAGTGACGGCATGGGTGGTCTAGCCACGCTTTACACTGCTTTGTAGAGGCCACTTATCTTAGCATATTTTCCAATATCATCCCAGATGCCGCTCGCTCCGGCTTTGGTCAATGCACGAATAAAGCGTGGAAAGTTACTAGAACCTTATGGAACAACGTAGAATTAGCTCTGCCTGGGTGCGATCAATTGAGATAAATCTGGTCGCGTCTTGCATAGCAAACAAAAGGATAAAGCGACTTGCCGGCAGCTTTGAAGAATGAACAAACACTGCAAAGATTCGCGGCATTACTCCCCTCTCAAAGAAGCATCGACCCGATGCATTAAAACAAATAAGGCCACTAGCAACAAATAAAATGAATCGTGCTAAAATAAACAGTGTGGGGACACAGAGTTCTTTAGCGCGAATAATAGGGCTTTAGACGGACGACATGGACAACTTCTGGTCGTAAGCGGCGTCGCTGGGATGCAGTCATTACGTATAGAAAGACTTCATCGTCCAGTTCGCCTAACCGACGAAGAATCTTGTACGGGCCGAAATAGCGGCGCAAAAGCGTTTCGCTCTGTCCACGGAGGGGAATGGGAGTCCAAACCCAGACTCGGTCTCCTGGCTTGTATACCGCGTCTCGTCTTCGTAGATTGTAGCGTCTATCGTCGGTTCGCTGCTGGTCTTTGATCCTTAATTGCGCAAGTTGTTGTTGTTGTCCTCACACAATGGCACAAATCTTCGGGCCTCTTCTGCGCGTGGAAGGTATAGGCGTCGACGTTCTCTTCTTCGGTAACGTTGGGCAGCATGGCGTCTAGCGTGGTCGTGGCTTCCCTGCCATTACCATGGACGAGCCTAAAAGGCGTCATCCGGGTGGTCTCCTGCACCGCGGTGTTGTAGGCAAAGACGACGTAAGGCAGGATGGCGTCCGAGGTTTTGTGTTCGGCATCGACGTACAGGGCGAGCATATTGCCGATGGTTATGTTCAGGCGCTCGGTCAGTCCGTTGGTCTGCGGATGGTATGCAGTTGTCCTCCGGTGGCTGGTTTGACTGTAACGCAGGATGGCTTGCGTTAGTTCCGCCATGAATGCTGTTACCCTGTCCGTGATTAGCACATCAGGGGCGCCGTGTCACAGAAAAATACACTCCACGAAAAATCAGGCGACTTCTCCTGCTGTACTGTTCGGTAGGGCTTTTTCTCGGCGTAGCGGGTCAGGTAGTTGGTCGCTGTGATGATCCACTTATTTCTAGACGTTGACTTTGGGAAAGGGCCAAGCAAGTCCATGCCGATCTGCTGAAAGGGCCTTGAGGGGGTTCAATGGGGTTCAGAAATCCTGCTGGTCGTGTGGGAGGGATCTTTCGTCGCTGACAATCTCGGCAGGTTTTCACATAATGTGCGACATCGGCAGACAGTCGAGGCCAGTAATACTTGTCATGAATGCGGCGGAGGGTGCCAGAAAACCCGAGATGTCCAGCTGCCGGCTCGTCGTGTGAAGCCTGTAGAACTTCGCGGAGGCAAGCAGATACAACAAGGAGGCAGGCTATTTTGTTCTGTGCGAAGTTCGTCTCCACGAGGATATCATTCTGTACAGAGAAGGAAGAAAGTCCTCGCTTGAATGAGGCGGGGGGTGGGGTGAAGAAACCTTGCCTTCCAAGTACTCGATTAGGTGGTTTGGGTCGAGGTCTGAGCGCGTTGCTGCTGTGCAAAAGAGCTAGGGCTGATGGGTCCCAGGAAGGCATCCTCATCGTCGTCCGGCGGCGGTGCATCTATCTTCAGGGGAATGTGAGAGGAAGTTAGTGTCAGTGCTTGCGTCCGGACATGTAAACGACGGTGACGTCTAACTCCTGGAGGCGCAGACTCCATGGAGCGAGGCCGCCAGAAAAGCTGTTCAAATTGGCAAGCCAGCCCAGCGCGTAGTGATCGCCGACCACCTTTAACGGTCGTCCATACAGGTAGGGGCGGAATTTCGACGTAGCCCAGATGATGGCAAGGCACTCCTTCTCAGTTGTCGAATAGTTAGCCTCGGCCTTGGAAAGGGAACAGCTAGCGTATGCGATAACTTTCTCCAGCCCGTCACTTTTTTGAACGAGGATGGCGCTATATGCCCACGCTGCTTGCGTCGGTATGAACTTCAGTATCGGCGATTTCATCAAAATGGTCTAGGATCGCTGGGGCTGTGAACGACGCTGAAGTCCTCTGAGGGCTTCTGCTTGCGACGTTTCCCATTTATATGGCACGTCTGTCTACGTCAGTTGGGTCAGGGGCTCGGCGATCGGCGAAAGGTTTTTCACAAATCGTCGGTAATATGCGCACAGCCCGACAAATCTGCGCACTGCTTTCTTATCGGCCGGTGGTCGAAACTGTTCAACAGCAGCTGTTTTCTGCGGGTCTCGGCGTACTACCTCCTTGCTAACGATGTGGCCTAGAAACAGCAGCTCTTCATAGGCAAAGTGGCACTTTTCGGCATTCAAGGTTAGGAGAGACGACTTGATGGCGTCTAGTACTGTTCGAGGTTTTTTGAGGTGCTCTTCAAAGCTTGAGGCGAAGACAACGACGTCATCTAAATATACCCCACAAATTTTCCATTTCAGGCCTGCGAGCACTGTATCCATTACACGATGAAACGTCGCTGGCGCGGAAAGTAGACCATTGGCATCACCTTGAACTCGAAGAGGCCATCCAGAGTGATGAATGCGGTCTTCTCGCGATCTCTTCCTAAGACCTGAGTTCGCCAGTAGCCGCTCTTGAGGTCCGTCGATGAGAAATACCTGGCGTTGCAGAGTCGGCGCAGTGTGTCGTCGATGCGCGGGAAGGGGTAGACGTCCTTCTTTGTTATGTTGTTCAAGCGGCGGTAATCAACGAAGAATCGAAGTGCGCCGTCTTTCTTTCTCACTAGAACTACCGGTGCCGCCCATGGGATGTTTGCAGGCTGGATGACGTCGTCGCGAAGCATTTCTTCCACTTGGTCCCGGATGGCTTGTTGTTCTCGCGGCGACACACGGTAAGGGCTCTGACGGAAAGGTCGGGCGTGGGTGGTCGGTTATAATGCGCTGCTTGGCAAGTGGCATTTGCCGTACCTTCGGCGATGACGATAAACACTCGTTGTTGCTTTGAAGCAGATTGAGGATTTGGTCTTGTCTGTTCCGTGGTAGGGCTGGGTTGATGTCGAAAGTGGGCAAGTTCTTTTGGTCACGCGAATCTTCTGCGGATGGGTCGGAGAGGGCGAAGGAGTCTCGTACGTCGGATATTTCGTCCAAGAAAGCACTCGTCGTTTCTCTGTTAATCTGCCGGTATTCTTTGCTGAGGTTCGTCAGCCTTTGGCCTGGCCATTGCGGAAATGCTGATTCTTGCATTGCTGATTCCTCGATCTAGAAGCAACTGCAAGTTCCCCTCGATGATGGCTTCAGCCTTAATGGCTTTCGTGGCGCCTATGGTCACGATAACGCTTGAACGGCGTGGGACGCTCACCTCTTCCTCCAGGACACTCAGGGCAACGTGATTTTCCAGAGTTCTCATCGAAGGGATGGGCTCGTCCGTCGAAAGTGTGATCAGCTTGGATCACAGGTCGATGATCGCCTGATGCTTATTAAGGAATTCCATGCCCAAGATGCCTTCGCGGGAACATTGCCGTAGCACAACGAAGGACGCAGTATATATGTATGTCATTTGACAGTCAATCACGCTGTGCATTGTCCTGATGGCGTAATGAGGCGGCCCCCTGCGGTGCGAATTTGTGAGCCGTCTCAAGCGGTCATGACGTTTTACAGCTGCGGAGCGAATGTTCCATTCACCACCGAGTAATCGGCTCCTGTGTCGACTAGAGCGGTTACTCGCCGGCCGTCGATAACTACTTATAAGACGTATGTCCTGGCTCTTGCGTCGCACGTAGTCCTAGGCGTCGGGTCACGGCATCGTCGGGATTGGGAATCGTGAGTAGAACGTGTCATCGAAGCCTTTCTCGGTAGCGGCGTCGTTTTGAAGGCGGTTCGCGCCGTGGTCGAGATTGTCATTGTATGTGGCGTCGGCGGGTCGGGCGCGGCGTCTTCGTGCGGCATGGTCGTTGAACGGTCTTCGGCGCTTCACTCGTGATCAACCTCACCTCCAGAGTTGGCTGTCTTTAGTTTCCCCTACGTGGGCTGGGCGACCTTCCTCGTACCGCGGCTGCATAGCTGCGGCATGGCGACGCAAAGCGCGAGGCTGACGGCGATGGTGAGCGCGAAAGGCGGTTTGGCGAGTGCTCCTCTCGACGTACGTACTCGTCGATTTCTTTCGGACGTTGGCCTAAGCGGGGTCGGGGCGCGTCACCGGCAAATCCACGAAGACCTATGCGTCGGTACGGGCAGTGAAGAATATGGCCAGCCTCACTGCTATGGAAGCACAGCGGTCTGTTGTCGGAAGTCCTCCAGGCGTCGCATTTCCTGAGATACGAGCGTCATTCGTAGTCTGGGCGGGCGGGGGCAGGGAGGCAGCGTTCTGGAACAAGTGGCTCATCTCTGAGTGGACGTAGGGGGTGTCGTTGGGGCTGAAGAGTGGGTGCTGCAGCGGCGTAGGTCATGGCCTGGGGTTTTGTGGCCGCCGAGATGCCGAGGGCCTGTTGCACTTCTTGCACCACATCCATGAGAATCGCTGCTTGTAGCTGTGCAGATGATGGCACCAGTCGTCGTAGGTCCTCGCGGATGATTTCGCGGATAACTTCCCGCAAGTTTTTGCTGGTGGTGGTCATCGTGTCCGGACGGATTGCACAGGCAGAGGAAGGGCGGTTGTACTGCCGAGCCCGGACGTCGAGGGTCTTCTCGATCGTGCAGGCTTCTTACACGAATTCGTCGACTGCTTTTGAAGGCTGGCGGACGGGGCTGCCAAAGAGTTCTTTTATGGCCCGCATTAAAAACTGAACTTTCTTTTGCTCGCTCATCTCGGGGCGTGCGCGCCGAAAGAGGCGCTTCATATTTTTCACGTAACCGTGGAGAGGCTTATTTGGAAGCTGGATCCTGGACTCCAGGATTCGTTTGGCTCTTTCTTTCCACACGACATTGATGAGTACCTTCAAGAGTTCCTTCTTGATTAGATCCCATGTCTGTAGGGACGACTCGTGGTTTTCGTACCACGTAAGTACTAAGCCCACCAGTGAGAGAAATACGTGTTCAATTTTTGCCGCATCATCCCACTTTGTTGAATGATGCCCCGCGCTCATATTGGCCCAAATATTCTTCGGGGTCTTCGCCTAGGGATCCATTGAAAGTTGGTGGCACCCGCGGCTGTTGCAGTATAATCGGTGTCGACATCTTTGGCGAGGTTGCGGTGCTTGTAGCAGCGCCTTTCCCTGTCTGGTGCAGTCTGGGAGGGTCCTGAACTCAGGCTCCTCTCCCTGGAGACATCCGCTGGCTCGGTGAGCTGCTGGCTCGTCCTCGCGTGCCAAGCGCAGAGGGCTGACGTCACGACTTGAAGGGGGCGTCAGGAACATGGAATGCTCCCCAGCACCCCCAGCAGATGTCCCGAAGTGGTGACTACAATCCGGGGAGTAGAACGACAGGAAAAATGGCGTCTAAAGAAAACTCTGTTGGAGCTGACTTGCGCTAACAATGGACAGAATCACTCGGTGGCGGCGTAGCAACAAGCGTGCTCGGCGGTCGTCGAACAGACTGCCCGCCGCTATAGGCCGTGCTCAGTTTAAATCTGATAGCGAACTTTCGGGATAAAGCATGCAATGTTACTAGAACATTCTGGAACAACGTAGAATCAGCTCTGCCTGGATGCGATCAATCGAGATAAATCTGATCCAGTCTTGCATCGCAAACAAAGCAATAAAGCGGCGTGCCGGCAGCTTTGAAGAATGGACAAACACACTGCAAAGATTCGCGGCAATATATAGAGAAAAGACGTCAGTAGAACCTAATCCCTACGTATATTAGGCGGCCAAGCTAACGAGAGCAGCAGCCGCCGATGCGAACGGCACCCGCCATCACATGAAACGTCGTAATCAGTCCGGCGCATCTATACCTATGCCATTATCGCGGGGACACATACCGTACAGCTGATTAGAAGCTACATTGCCAACGGACGCATATAGCGTATTGAAAGCCTCGAGTTCGGAAATAAAGCGCAGGACTATGTTTGGCTGCGGCGCCTGTGAGATCAGGAACCGATTCTCCTCTAGTATGAGGTGGCAGTGCAGAAAGCGGCACGTGCTTCGAAATTAGCAAAGACGCCAGAGAGGCTTTCCTTCTACTAGGATTTTGCTAGTATAAATAAGCTGGGGGAACTAATATTCTTCACGATGTTACGCGATTTACAAGCAAGTGTAAATAATTCTGCCAGTATAGGCTTTCGGTGCAGGATAAGTGACCGGTTTATGATCGGTTTTTCTTTGTACAAAGGTCGTGAGCACTAAGCAATTGTCTATATTTTTCTGTGCCTTGAGGGCCTTAGCCATGAGGCATAAAGGAAACATCCAGGGTACCGGAGGGCCCATAGGGCTCACAGACGGTTAAGATATGCGCTAGGGGGCGAGCACCTCTTGATAGCAGCACAGGAGGATCTGAAGAGAAGAGCGCACAAGAGTCATTTTTAGAACTTACACCTCTGGTTCGTTCACTTTGTTGTGGGATTCACTTTCTTGCAGCTCATGAAATGCTTCGAAAGTTCGCCAGCCATTGAATGCAGGTTCTGAACAAACAACCCCGTGGTTAGACCTGCCTGTTGAAAGAACGAAACAGCCAACAAAAACGAGGGACCACGGAAAGGAAAGACATGTGCAAGCAGTGAACTAACGACTGGTTGTTTAATCGAAAAAAAAAAGCAAAATTTAATATCTAACCGTCGCGGGACAAGCTCATGTCAGCTTTAGACCTGCTGTCTGTGATAGCAGACTCAAAATAATAAAGCTTAGCTTCTCGTGAATAGCTATAAACTCACCTAAAAGCAGACCTTAAGACATTATTTCGTAGTGTTTTGACATCCCAAGCAACGCAGGTAATCGGCTCAATATTGGAAATGTGCTGGCAAAGGCCGCCGCTGCAAAGGACCACAGTAAAACCATTCATTTCCAATACTAGGGCCGATAACCAGTGCTGCTTCGGATATTGCCAGTGCAGTTGCACGTAGCAGCCGCTGTGGTAAGCATTCTCTCTGCCACCTGTCTATGCATGCATTTCAGCGACAGTGTATACTTATCAGTGAGTTGTTTATCGTCGCATAAAGAAAATTGTCAGTGTTTCTGATGTGTACGAATCTGCACATCCTGTCGTGGCGCAGGGGTTCACTCGAACCCGGGCTCCATTGGGTAGCGTGTTCGAGCCTTCGGGTTGAAGAAATGTGGAACTTGACGCTTGGGAAAACGAAAAACAAACGGGTTTAAGGGCACTTCTCAGGAAACTTGATTACATAATTTAGAAGGAAACAGAAAGAGCAAACAATCAATAATTAAAAGTTAATTGCGTCGAGCGACTGGATGAGTCCTGTCGCCAAGGCCCAGAGCGATCCTTCGTACTCAGGACGCTCGTTAAACAGACTGAGGCTCCGCCTCTTTCACCACACGATTCACAGATGGCAAGAGTCACCGCTCAAGCACGCTGAGCCCCGTGGGAATGGGCGAGGAGGATACGGAGGTCCGCTGCTACTTCGTCTTAAGCAGTCAGTGGCGGTAGTTTCGGGAATGCGCTTTTGCCCGCTCCCTTTCGTCGCCTTGTCCGTCGTGGGTCGTGTCTCGCGGTCCGACACAAGAGGGGCGAGCGTGTGTGGGAAAGATTTCACAGGTAGTTTTACCCGAGACTTTTTCTTTTCGTGGGGTTAACGAGGGGTCAAACAACGTGCCCCCTCAGAGTGGTAACAATCCTTCGCTGGTTCTGTTTTAAGGTTTAGAGTGCGTGGCCTGGACCCGCAAACTGTCGATCAGTGTATTTGGTGTTCAGCCGTCTATCCTACGGTCGCGTGTTCGACCCCGCCCGCGGCGGCCCTATTTCGGAGGAGGAGAAACGCACAAACGCCTGTGCGATGTCAGCGCAAGTTATTGAACACCGGGTAGTCTTAATTAGTTCCCAGTTTTCTACTATGGCGTCCCTTGCAGCCCAAGTGTCGCTTCCGGGTGTTAAAAGATTAGACACCTATCTTTTTCTTTCGTGTTTTCTTCTTTGTAATGATGCGTAAGACATTATTATACATGGATTAAAGTGTGGTATTCTTCTACAAGCGTTTAATAATTGATAACCGAATTTATTTCTCTTGCTATTTCGGTTTCAACAGTCAAACGATGACTGTGGCGTCAGTGTGGTTATAGGTCACATGCTCAGTGCACAAAAAATATAATTTTCCTTCGACAATCGTTGTCATTACGGTTATTGAGGAAGGCTGACTTCCAGCACTGTACTGAATTAAAACGATGAAACGGCGATTATATTGCAGTTTCTTCATGCCTCACGTGACATATAACCACACTTTAACGTCTCAACTATCTTTCGGCTTTTGAATACATAACCGAAATAGCATGAGAGAAAAATTTAATTATATATTAATTAGCGGTCGTAGGTGAATACTTCGTGGCGATTGATGCATAGTAGTGTCTTCCGCATCATTGTAAGGAAGAAAACATTCTACCCAAATTAGGTGCCTATAATCATTTAAAACTCGCAATTCACAGTTCAAAAAGGGTGCGCTGCGGAGTCTCCAGCTCCTGAAGACCTAACTTTAAATGATGACTGTTCGATTTTTGCAGGTGCGATGCTGGAACGAAGAACACGGTTGCCAGTGCGTGACGCCTGCATCGGGGATCGCCCAGCACTTCCTTCGCGAATGTGGTCACCAATCAGTTTCCTGCCCCAAGTGCTCTGCCACCGTTTATTGTAGTGGCGTAATCGTCCACTTGAAATCGGCATTCTGCAATTTCGGAACGGCTCCGGCCTCTGATAGCAAACTTAACTCAGGATTAGAGAACGAAAGAGCAGTTGTCACTAATTTTCGACGGTGCCTTGAAAAACAAGCCGCCGAGGTCAATCAATTTCTGGTGCGAATACTCGGTGATATCACCACACAAGGGGATCGTCTAAAGGAAATCTCTCGTGGCATAAATAGTTCAGGAGAAACCCTGAGACAAGAACTGGCCGACAGAGCAAAGCAAAATGAGAAAAGTTCTGCGCAAATCATGCGCGCAATCGAGGCATCCAACCGGCAACTCGAATTGTTATCTGGGAGCATCGACGCCCTTAATCCTTCTGGGACCACAATGAGATTGGAAGAAACCCGCAGAGAGGAAGTGGCCAATGTTGTTAGAGAATCGCAGCATGAGTCATCAGACATCGCCACTGCTTTCGAAGCCGCCAGAGCTGCCGAGAATGAAGACCGTGAGGAGGCACTGGACTACATCCAAAACGTTAGTCGGCGCTCAGAGCAGTGTGTGTCGTTTTGCATGTTTTTAGTTAGAAATGTGAAATCACTCATGGAGACAGCGATGAGAGAAGGTTTAGCCATATACGATAGCCAGCAGGTGTACTTGCGCGGATATTGCATCTCACCTGGAGTATTTCTGGAAAAGTTTGGCAAAGCTCTTAAACTGAAAACAAAGCTCCGCCTCCACAAGGGCGACATGGACGACTCTCTTGTGTGGCCATTTGAGCACACAATCAAGCTGAGTATCGTCCACCCCAAATATGCAATAGAACGCGCGGTTCACAACAAACCTCTTCTTATTGATGCACGCTACCAAAAGCCAACAACCGCCAGTAACGATGCTGTTATGCTTTCTATGGAGACGCTTGATATGAAGAGACTTATCTCAGATGGTTACGTAGAAGAGGATGAGCTTCGCATAAGATTCGAGCTTCTTCCATGATGGAGGCTTGAATGAGGCAGGTTGCTTTTGGCAAAACTCATTTCGCAGCCGCACTGTTCACTGCTATGGATCGCACCGCGGCACTTTGCGAAAGCTGCCTAACCATTCCTAAATTTGTTCGTTTTATTTATGTTCTGTATTCATGATTGTTGAAGGAAAATGATTTTGTTACCAAATTTCTGATTTTCTGCTTTGATTCCGAAGAATTCCAGTGTCAAGAATAAAAGAATTCGTGCAACACATACAATCATGTCCATTTCGCTTCGAGACGTTAAACCCAACGTAACACATGCCAATATTAATCATCTTTTCTTTTCTTGTTCAGAATACTGTAATTTTCTGTGAGTACCCCTGGCGATGTGCTATGCGAAATTGAACTGTTTCTCTTAATGCGAAAGTGTGCCTGCTGGCATAAAGTATTATTTTCAAATATAGGATCACCAGGTGGTCGAAATTGTTTCGAAGACTTCCACTCCGAAGACCTCCACTCCGGAGGCCTACTCTTTCCTCATTTATTCTTCCGTTACCTCCTTTATCCCTTCCCTTACGGCGCGGTTCAAGGTGTCCGACGAAATGTGAGACTGATACTGCGCCACTTCCTTTTCCCAGGAATCAATTTTCTCTTGCTTTCGCCGAAGTGAGCTGTTGGTGGCCTAGATATTTAGGTCACACTATGTTGCAGAAGATGGCACATGAAATCTTTTTTTCTAACGCACTCACCAGACGTCATAACGATTCTGGGGCGTTTGAAAGACTAACCTATTCACCTTGTTAACAAACCTGGGCGCTAAAATTGCCTAATTTATGACGAAAAACACGAATAATGCCGCAAAAGCGATAAAAGAGCGTGAACCTGGAAAACAGACAGGGTCGATTGAAGGTTCGCAATTTTTTTGAGGCATTAAAAGCGAAAGTGCATGGAAATAGGCGATAAACGAGGAAAAGAAAATATGGCATAGTCTAAAACACTCCTTTTGAAGGTTACACTTGAGTTCCCAGGCCACAGGGTCTGCTTTTATTCGATATATCCTGGCACTCAAGATGCCGATAAAGCTCTCAAGGTTCTCAAAGGTTATGACAATACTTCTCCTATCCTATATAGATATTTCGAGCTTCGCGAGTGTCGTAACTGCCTGTATATACTGCATAACAGCAGACAAAGGGGCCTGGGGACTTTTGACCGACCCTGTACCTTCTCGCGGCAGTCCTGCAAGAAGGCTGCACAGGCACATCAGAAACCTATACGTCAGCGACCTAAAGGAGTATCGACGCTTAATTTTTGTGGCATGTCAATGGTGCGCAAGACACCACTATGCATGAATCACCACGTGGTATTCGGCTAATGCCACTAAATTTATAATCATTTTGTCCTCTTACGCCGTTTTGGTTTCGGTTTCCGCAACCGAAAGATGGGTGTGACGTCGACGAGTGGTTATATATCACTTCAGGCATGAAGAAAGTGCGGTGTAATTGCTGCTTCATCGTTTTAATTGACTACAGTGCTTGAGCCAGCTTTCTTCAAGAGACGGAAGGAAGACTAGAAGCAGCGATTCTGTTGCTTTTGTTTCAAGTCTCACGTGACCTATAACCACAATTTGACGTCAGACATTGGCCTGCTGTTGAAACCGAAACATCACGAGAAATAAATTCGATTATAATTTATTTGGAGCTCGTACGAGAATACCAGATGGTAATCCATGTATAATAATGGGTTAAGCATATCATTACTGAGAAAACATGCACGTAATTGTTGGGTGTCTTTACTCCTTTAGTTTTGAAAATGCGGCCAAGTGGTTGAGCATCCGCCTCACATGCGGGAGGTGCGGGGTTCGATCCCCAGTGCAAGGTTTCCCCGGCCTGGTGCTCGACTAATCCAGGCTGAAATGCTTGGGTAATCGGTCTTTCACCCCACCTAGAGCAAATCAATATACCTTGTGCTATGGCACTCTTTGGCCACAGATGCCCTTGCGGCATAAAAATTCACTATCATCAGTTTTGAAAGCTGTATAGAAATGACGCCAATAATGGGGTACTACACTATAGAACTATACACTGTAGTACCTAACAGTACTATTATAGCCTTGACTCCTGTTTTTTACGTTGATTATTAGAAGGTGTTTGACCATTTGTGCAGAAGGGCACTTTGGATTGAAAAAGTGGGGCGATTCTCGAAAAAGCAAAAAAAAATATGGGACAAGAGTTAACTTTTTTTAATGTAGTTAATGACACCTCCTGGGGATTCTACAGGCAGACAAAGAAACACACCGAAGTTGGCCACATATTTGCACAAGTTTGGCTCATCATCAAAAAAGCCGAAATGAGGGCGGAGAGGGGGCGGGGGGAGGCTTTGGGATGGTAAAATAATTTGGGAAAACTTGGTAATCTGCTGTCAAACAGCGGTGAATTTCAGATAGCCCCACCTCACTATAACGTTACTGATATTTTAGCGGCCAAGTGCACAGGTACCCTTAAAAATTAGTTTCGTTTGGAGTCTGTGTCTAAGCGATGATTCAAAGCCGGACTTTTTTTATACAATGTGTTTCAGGGAAGACATTCAGTAATTATAAAAAAAAATACTTTCTGAAGTAAAAATATGGCTTTTTTTTCATAGCATTACCAGTGTCGGCAGACACAAGAAAATAGGTGAATCGTTTAATTAGTAAGCTGCCTAATATTTAATAAATAACTTTTTATCTATTAGAGTTAGGCGCCTAGTTGCAATCAGAGACTGGTAGCCAAATAGTAATAGCCATATCAATTTTTAGGATTCAGAAAATGCTATTACACTTGGGGTTATTACACGCGTGCCCCCCCCCCCCCCCCCCCTTCCCCTAACCCCGCAAGCGGTGGCAGAGGCGCAGGAGGAACTGGCTGATTCACCACTGTGACGGCCGAAGACACCTGGCTTTGTTAAGCGCGCCAAGAAAGCATGCGAGGCGCACGCAACGAGCACGTGGCGCCGCTTGGTTTTAGGCAGCATTCCCACTGCGGCAGAATGCGGGCCACCTCGCATTCCGCGATGGGCCTCTTTTTTTCTTCTTTTTTTGGCATTCTCGATGGCACCTGAAGCGTCGCGGTTCTCCGCCGTCTGACATTCCTGCGGCGAGCCAGTGGATCAGTGGTCCCGCCAATTAGCCGAAAAACAACTTTTCATCCTTCGAGAGGCGACGTGCGGGTGCGGCAGGGAAGGGAAAAGCATCAAGCAATAAGAACGAGAACTACCCCCCCCCCCCTCCCCCCCCCCGGGGAGAGTGTATTCAAAATGTTTTTTTTTGTATGTGTTTCTTTTTCTTTTTAGCCAAGCCCTGGGCTCGAAGTTGGGCCCTGCCTTCAGGGGCTGTGGCTACATCCATTGGCTATCGAAGCTTAGGGCGGGCCTCGAATATGACCGCCCTAACTTCTTTGTTTGCAAAAGCTTTAAAATTGCATGTAAAATCATTGGAGGGCAGTCTTGTCTAGTTGAGCTAGAGGCTCCGTGCAGTGGCACGTAATTGTACAGACCTAGGCTCTAACCTCGGGTCGATGAGTAAGGTCTTGTCGAGTTTCTCTGTGTGAGATTTTTGCTTTTATGTTACAGTTAATTTGACTGTCTGCGTGACTGAACTTGTGACGCAGTTTGCCCTTGTACATAGTGTAAATATATTTTCTCTATGTCTCCATCATCTGGCATCAATCATCATCTGCGCCTTCAACACCGTCGAATTCACGTTTGGAGAGGTCCTGTGCCCCTCCGAATAAACGCAAAGAACCATCATTGGATTTACTAATTGCTTTTCTTTTTTATTTTTGCAGCAAAAAGTATTAATGGTATCAATACCGCCATCCGCGAAGGTGGCGCATACGTCCGGACAGCGAGGAAGTGTGAGGCAACTAGGAGAAAGCGTAATTCGGATTTGCCAAGGCACAGTTCCAAACCTTGCGGATTCGCCTGCCGGATCGTCTTACAGCTCTGTAAATAGCGATTATGTCTTAAATCCATTTTAAAGTCCGACCTAAGAGATATATCACGCATCCACTTGAGATCGTAAATATTCTACGTGCTGCTTCTGTTTAAAAATTTATTTTTATCAAGAAAGAATTTGTCCTTCATCACCCGAGCAAAACAACCGTGTTATTGGCACAGAAACAATAGAAACAATTGATTTTTTTGTGTTGGCAGGTCAAATAAACTTTCATTCATTACTCCCAAGGTGGCGCTTCGTAAAGGAGGAGTGTAGTCATATCGGATAAGCCAAATTCTGGGTGGCTGACGAGAGACTAAAATTAATTTGATCCATACTGGGAAAGTTGACAGGACCTACATAAAATCCTTAAAGCCGATTACGATAACTTCAGTAGCTTAAATGTTGGCAATTGAAGCCATGGAAATAAACACGCAGACTTGGATAGAAAGTAATCAGATACTGGGAGAACTTCAAAACGGGTTCGGAAGCGATAACCGCTTAGTTGATTGAATGCCTGTTCTCACCCAATAATAATAATAATAATAATAATAATAATAATAATAATAATAATAATAATAATAATAATAATAATAATAATAATAATAATAATAATAATAATAATAATAATAATAATAATCAATCTTTATTTTTTCGGTGCCCAGGAACAACCCAAAGGTCTTGGTGCTGGTACACCATTCACACGCACAAAATGTACATTTATTTCACTACAAAGGAAGACACTCAGGGGAGGTAATGCAGCAGTCAAGGCGATAGAAAAAAAAGACACATAAACTAGGCGCGACAGCAAGCATGAAACAAAAAAGCGAGAACAAGGAAACAGCGAGAACAGCGGTAAATGAAAACAGCTAGAACAGGCAACAGACATATAAATAACTAATAAAACAATAAACAAAGAGAATGAACACAAGAACGACCGATAACAGCCAAGTACAGCATATATCAAAATACAAACAAGAATAAAGCCAATACTAATATGAATGAATAAGAGATCTCTGAAATACAAGCTAGAAATACAATCATACACAATAAGAAATGTAATTAGTGAACGCGTTACAGACAATCAGGCGTGAGTACACAGTATTAAAGAAATAATATTAATGAAAACAAGTACACGTGATGTACAATTAAGGAGAGAAAAAAACAATATAATACCGGTGCAAACGCACAAGTGTAGTAAAGACAAAATGCATGAAAGGGGAAGTTATGTATGAGAAAAAGAGTGCTCAAAGTGGAACGTCACGGACATTCAATATAAAGGAAGGGAGAGAATTTTCGAATATATCAAGGTGAGGACAAAGAGAATTAAACAACTTTTGCATTCTGTCCAGAGGGGAGAGGGAGTGCAGGAGCGCAGAAACTTGAAATGGTCTGAATTCCCTTATGCTCTTTCGCGGTACACGCAAAAGGATACGCGCTAGGAGCTGAGGGCATAGAATGTGACCATGAAGAAGTTTATACAAGAAAATTATATCTGCCCTCACGCGACGGCAGCTAAGAGAAGGAAGCTGCAGTGAGTTACTCCGTCTGGGACGAGAGCTGGAAGTTTTGCAAGAAAACCGATGTTGAAATATGCGTAAAAACTTTAGCTGAACTCTGTCGATTTTTTCACAGTTCGACTGGCAAGTGCCGCTCCAAACAACAGACGCATATTCCAAAAGCGGCAAGCATATGGAGAGGTAGAGCTTTAAGAAAGGGAGTTGGGATCGAAACTCTCTCGAAAGCCTGCAGATGAAGCCGAGTGTACGCATACCCCGTAGAGCAATGCGTTTTGTATGAGAGGAGAAGCTGAGGCTACGGTCGAAAAGTACGCCGAGGTCATTAATTTCATCAACCCTGGGCAGCGGCCTACCACTCAAAGAATAAGAGTAGAGAAGACTGTGCGTTTTACGCGTAAATGAGACAACCTTGGTTTTAGATGAATTGAGAGTGAGCCCATTCTTCAAGCACCAATCAGAGAAGGCGGATATGTCCGATTGCAATGACAAGCAATCATGAAGAGTATGTATTGCCTTGAACATTTTTATATCGTCCGCATAAAGGAGAAACGAGGAGTTTTTGACCACGGAGGAAACGTCATTGATAAAAACAGAGAACAGAAGCGGGCCTAATACCGAGCCCTGAGGAACTCCGCTGGTTGGAGTGTAAACAAATGAGGTCTGTCCATTTACACTGACAAAGCAGGACCGATCAAGAAGATAGTTGCGTACGAGGGCTACAATTGAAACGTCGATCTCAAGCAGCAGAAGCTTTTGAAGAAGTAATGAGTGAGTAACAACGTCGAAAGCTTTGCTCAAATCACAGTACACAGCGTCTACCTGACTCCTCTGAAGGACTTCAGCTGATGTATACGTCATAAAAGTCACAAGGTTAGTTGTAGTAGAACGACCTTTTATGAAACCATGCTGATTATGTATGATTACATGTTTGAGGTGGAAGGAAAGTACTTTGTGCAAAGCTAATTCAAAAAGCTTAGAGGTTGCACAAAGAAGAGAAATGGGGCGGTAGTTCGAAACATCAGATTTGTTTCCTGATTTGAAGACAGGGAAAACACGCGCCGTTTTCCACACGCAGGGAAAGGCAGAATTTTTCAAACAGTTATTAAATATCGTGGTTAAAACAGGGACGAAGGTACTATTGAAGGCTTTTATTATGGCGGCTGGAATGCCATCAGGTCCAGGGGACAAAGATGGTTTCAAACACTTAAGACTCTCACTTACTAACTTCTCGTCAAGAAGAACGGAATTAGGTGCGCCAGCTGGAAGGCATACGGAATCGCAACGTGGAGATTTGTACACGGAGGAAAAGTGTTGAGCAAAGCCGTCAGCGACGTTCCGAATTTCATTCCCATGAGAGTCAACTAAGTGAATATGACTATCAGATTTATTCGAGCGTTTGCGAACGTATCTCCAGAATTCAGTAGGACGATTAGAGGCACTATTCTCTAAATATTCAAGATAGGACTCATGATCACGCTTGTACAGGCGTTTGCAAAGGGAACGCAAGCGGCGAAATTCATCTGCCCATGTATCCAGCCCAGGGCGTTTCGCTTTATGGTGGGCCCGCTCCTTAAGTTTCAGCGCTGTTCTAAGTTCCTTGGAAAACCAGAACGGAGACTTGCTACGAGTAGGAGTGCGCACAGGTATGTACTGGCGCATACCATTGAGAACTATTTCAGTGAAGCGACTGACTTGTTCGTCAACATCGCTGATTTCGTTTAAGACGGACCAGTCGACAGAAGAGAAGAAACCGAAGAGACCAACATAGTCGCCAAGTGCATAAGCGAAACGGGGGGAATTCCCCGCACGATTTGAATTAGCAGAAGGTGGGACAGAAACCGAAGCCGTTATTAGAATTGGAGGATGAAATTTGTCACAGCGAGTAAGTGAGATGTCAGATGTCGAGACACGAACATTTTCAAAATTAGATAAACAAATGTCAAGAACATTACCACAACAGTTTTCAATTAAATTGTGTTGCTGCAAGGTGTTAAAAGCTATGAAATCTAAAAGCCGGTTGCACTTACTAACTACATAATGATTGTTGTGTGAATATGTAAAGGTATTCCAGTTAATACCTGGAGTATTAAAATCCCCTAAAATGAGCAGTTTGTGCTTGCCATGAGAAGTGATAACATATTCAATAGAATGTAGTACATCATCGTAGGCAGGAGGAGGCAGATTAGGGGAAATATAGAAAGCTGCCAATAAGAGTTTTTGATGTCGAGTTAAAGTTAGCTCTAACCAGACAGATTCTTCGATGGTTTCCAGGTCGGAACGCCGAACGCACTGCACGGAACTGTCAATAGCAATGAGCACTCCTCCTCCCTTTTGTTTAGAAGCTGATTCAGGGCGGTCACTTCGAAAAACAGAATAGTTATTAGGAAAGAAGTCACCTAAGTTAACTTCGCTAGACAGCCAGGTCTCAGTAATTACAACAGCCGAGTAACAAGAGGCTAAAACATTGGAAAAAAATACAGGTCCCTTAGTCCGAAGACCTCGGGCATTTTGGTAATATATATCCAAGTTAGGGTTGACTGCAATCAACCGTCAGCTCGGAAGGATGTAACATACCATCCAGGAGTTTTCCACGAAAAGCCTTGAAGATGCAGCCCGTAGGCCACATCGAAGGGTCAACAAGTTGATCGTAGAATTCCGCGCTGACTGTGAGGTAGAAGGACGAGTAGGAGTCATATTTCGTTTTCAACCGCCGGCAGGAAAGGGGGGTGACGTTCACGGACTTCAGATGGTTCGTTAAATCAGCCGACGTTGTCTCGGGGCCCAGCTTGGAGACGAAAATAGCCTTCGGGCGCTTCTGAGGTCTGGCGACGTTCAGACTGGATGAGCTCGACGAGCCAGTGATGGCTGGGCTACGGTGCTTCTTCTGCGCCTCAGGCGAATAATAATCAATCAATCAATCAATCAATCTTTATTTTTCGGTGCCCAGGAACAACCCATAGGTCTTGGTGCTGGTACACCATTCACACGCACAAAATGTAAATTTATTTCACTACAAAGGAAGACACTCAGGGGAGGTAATGCAGCAGTCAAGGCGATAGAAAAAAAAAAGACATATAAACTAGGCGTGACAGCAAGCATGAAGCAAAAAAGCGAAAACAGCGGTAAATGAAAACAGCTAGAACAGGCAACAGACATATAAATAACTAATGAAACAATAAACAAAGAGAATAAACGACCGATAACAGCCAAGTACAGCATATAGCAAAATACAAACAAGAATAAAGCCAATACTAATATGAACGAATATGAAACCTCTGAAATACAAACTAGAAATACAATCATACACAATAAGAAACGTAATTAGTGAACGCATTACAGACAATCAGGCGTGAGTATACAGTATTAAAGAAATAATATTAATGACAACAAGTACACGTGATGAACAATTAAGGAGAGAAAAAAGCAATATAATACCAGTGCAAACGCACAAGTGTAGTAAAGACAAAATGCATGAAAGGGGAAGTTATGTATGAGAAAAAGAGTGCTCAGAGTGGAACGTCACGGACATCCAATATAAAGGAAGGGAGAGAATTTTCGAATATATCTAGGTGAGGACAAAGAGAATTAAACAACTTTTGCATTCTGTCCAGAGGGGAGAGGGAGTGCAGGAGCGCAGAAACTTGGAATGGTCTGAATTCCCTTATGCTCTTTCGCGGTACACGCAAAAGGATACGCGCTAGGAGCTGAGGGCATAGAATGTGACCATGAAGAAGTTTATACAAGAAAATTATATCTGCCCTCACGCGACGGCAGCTAAGAGAAGGAAGCTGCAGTGAGTTACTCCGTCTGGGACGAGAGCTGGAAGTTTTGCAAGAAAACCGATGTTGAAATATGCGTAAAAACTTTAGCTGAACTCTATCGATTTTTTCACAGTTCGACTGGCAAGTGCCGTTCCAAACAACAGACGCATATTCCAAAAGCGGCAAGCATATGGAGAGGTAGAGCTTTAAGAAAGGAAGTGGGGATCGAAACTCTCTCGAAAGCCTGCAGATGAAGCCGAGTGTACGCATAGCCCGTAGAGCAATGCGTTTTGTATGAGAGGAGAAGCTGAGGCTACGGTCGAAAACTACGCCGAGGTCATTAATTTCATCAACCCTGGGCAGCGGCCTACCATTCACAGAATAAGAGTAGAGAAGACTAATAATAATAATAATAATAATAATAATAATAATAATAATAATAATAATAATAATAATAATAATAATAATAATAATAATAATAATAATAATAATAATAATAATAATAATAATAATAATAATAATAATATAATAATAATAATAATAATAATAATAATAATAATAATAATAATAATAATAATAATAATAATAATAATAATAATAATAATAATAATAATAACGACGACGATGATGATGATGATAATAATGATAATGATACTAATGATGAAAATGATAATAATGATAATAATGATAATAATAATAATAATAATAATAATAATAATAATAATAATAATAATAATAATTTTATTGCCATGACATCTTGTTATACATACAAACTCGGGCCTGTCAAAGCCAAGAGAAGGCTTGCAGGACTAGGCCCGGCAGCAACGGCGAGCGAAAGTATAAGCAATAAAATGTCATATGGTAAGTGTACATACACTGAAATATAACTACTAAACAAATTATATAGTAAAAAAGAAAACCCACTGTAACAATGACGTGCTCTCTGCATCATTTTTCCTTATAACATCGATTTTAACATCAGTTTCAACGTCGCTTTGGAAGTGGCAGAAAATACATGATCAGGAAGACTGTTGAATATTGCAGGGACATATACACCTCGTCTTGCTTTGCCGTATCTGGTTGAGTATTTAGGAACTATGTAGCGCTGACCTTTACGTAGGGTTCTGGTAGCAACTGATTTAGTCTTGAAGGCAGGATTCCAAAAGTGTCGGAGAACTACTGTTTGTTTATATAAACTTTCAAAAGGCGGAAGGGCCAGAAATTTAAACAAGTTTCCTCGAGGGGGAAATGAACGTCCGTAGGCAGTACTCTTCAACATGCTTTTTAGAAGGGTATCTACACGATCTTGCCACCTTTGCGAGCAGTGCGCAAAAACTGTGATGCCGTACCTTATAACACTGTACGCTAGTGCATGCATGATTGTCTTTTTTACAGATACAGGAAGGAAAGATTTAATTGTAAACAATGGCCATACAGTGCTACGTAATCTGCTACAAATATATGCCATGTGACTGTGCCAAGACAGATCACTGTCGAAGTATATACCCAGATATTTTATACAATGAACATTTTCAACAGGAGCGCAATGGCAATCTTTACCGTTGTGGCAGTGTAAGAAAACAGATTCAGTCAGTACAGTTGTCTTCAAGGGGTTTCTAAAACAAACTAATTTTGTTTTTTGGTGGTTTACCAAAAGACCATACAAATAAAACCAGTGCATAGCATTACCGATATTTTTTTGCAGTAAGGAAACCGCAGTTTTGTATGAAATGTGCTTTGTTAGTAACACCGTATCATCGGCGTACTGAAAGACCAGGGAATTTGTTATCACTGACGCGAAGTCATTTATAAATAGATTGAAAAGTAAAGGTGACAGAACGGACCCCTGAGGAACCCCAGCCTTCAACATCTGACGGCTGCTCACGGCTTTGGTATTATCAAGGGCTACGACTTGTGAGCGATCTTGCATATAACTTTTTAAAAGGTTATGAAATGGACCCCTAAATCCAAGTAGGTACAATTTTCGTAATAATATTTCGTGATTTACTGTATCAAAAGCTTTGGCGATACCTAGAAATAGGCAGCAGGCAAACAGATTGTGATCAAAAGCAGTATACAATTCATCTGCAAATTCTTCTAAAAGTAATAGCGTTCCACGGCCTTCTATGAACCCGAACTGTCGGTCAGACAGAATAGAAAACTTTTTCACAAATGATGTCATGCACTCTAACATAAATTTTTCTAAAATCTGGGAAAGTATTGGTAAAACGGATATGGGCCTATAATTATCAAGAAGCTCTCTCTTGCCACCCTTGTATATTGGTCTCACAATCGCCGTTTTTAAGATACTAGGTATTTCAGCAGTCTCTAAGAATCCGTTAAGGATAGATGTTCTCCAGCGCTTCATAATTTCTCTGAAGCAGAGACACTGGAATACCATCAAGACCAGGTGGTTTTTTACGTTTGAAGCTAAAGATTATACGGGCCAGATCACCTGCCGACAGCTTCGGTAAAAAGGCGGACGCAGATATCGTATGTGTCAAGGAACATCTATCGTGTGGCAAGGATGAACAAGGCTGAGATACACTTGCAAAGTGTTTGTTAAATAATTCGGCTGTTTGCTGAGGATTACACGAGAAAATGTCTTGAAAAGACGACTCATTTCTGTTAACGCCTCTCAAATTATTAATTAATGACCAAGTTTTGGCGGGGTTTCTGGTAGCTTCTCTAAATTGCTCACGGTAGTACTGCCGTTTGGCAGAACGAATAAGCGCGACAACTCGGTTTCTTGCGGCTCTGTATTCGGTGCGTAATTCAAGATTTTTAGGGGAACGCTTACAACGCTTCCACAGCCCATCTCTGTGCAGAATTGCTTGCAAAATTGCTGCATTGAACCAGATATGATTGCGTCTTTGTTTTTTTGCGGATGACCCGCTTCGAGGCTTGTTCAAATATCCTTAATTGTTGGCAGAACAAAGAATAAAGTATATGAGGGGGGTTATACCCAACTAATGACTGCCAGTTGAAGCTACGAATTAGGTTATCTAACATGCGCTGATCTACTATAGTAACGTGAAAGTTATTTTGAGCGGTGTTTGAAGTTTGCGGCCCTTGAATTTTATCAGTATTACGGTCAGTGAAGCGGCAGACTGTAAAATAATGATCGGCCAAACGCTGCAAAATGACAGCTGACGAAAAATTGCAGTTTGGTGCACGAATGTCTATGTGATCGAGACAAGATTGAACTAATCTACCGCCGAGAAATTCCTCGCGAGACGGTGCGTTGATAACATTTTCTATACCAGAAGCTGAAAGAACGGCTAGGTAGTCTGCCACAGCCGTTTTTGTGGGGCATAATGTGTCTAAGTTCAGGTCACCTATTATGCAAAATTGATCGATTGTACTATTCGCCTGTAAGATTATTTCCAATTCTAGTAAGAAACGGCTGACACTGTAAGATGGTGGCCGGTAAATTGCCAGTAACAGTAATGAAGTTTGCTTGGAGCAAAGTTTCAAAGCTAGGCATTCAGCGTGGACAAAAGATATATCTATTCTAGATGCGTCAAACGTGTCACGGGCATAGACAGCAATTCCACCCCCTCTACGTGAAGAACGAGTCGCGAACGTTGAATGATAACCATTCAGCTTAAACAGATCTAGGCAAGAATCTTGAACATTTATCTCTGTTAGCACAAATATATCTACAAAAGCAATGGCACCCTGTGCGATATTTTTAAACTCATCCCAGTATTTGCGTAAGCTACGAATGTTGACATTAATCACAGTAAATTCTATAGCTGAGTTTGGGCCAAAACCCTTTTTGAATGATTCAAAATTCGGAAAACTTAGAGTAGCTGATGAAGCGCTGTTCATTTTATTTGTGCTATGTCTTCTTCACATGTCACTCTGACAAGAGGAGCCTTTTCCTCTTTCCTGGCAAAGATTTTACCTCCTCTTACCCAAACATATTGCCGCGAATATTTCCAGTGTTTGTTCGTTTTTCAAATCTGCCGCGACACCACCTTATCGCTTTGTTTGCGACGCAAGACGCGACTAGATTTATCTCGATTGATCGCAGCCAGGCAAAGCTGATTCTACGTTGTTCCGGAATGTTCTAGTAACTTTGCGCCCTTTATCTCGAATGTTCGCTATCAGCTTTAAATTGAGCACGGCCGACAGCGGCGGGCATTCTGTTCGACGACCGCCGAGCACGCTTGTCGCTTCGCCGCCGCCGAGTGATTCAGTCCATTTTGGGTGCAAGTCAGCCCAATAAACAGTTCTTTTAGAAGATCCTTTCGTCCGTATTCATCGCTGCTTCGACTGCCGTCACCACTACGTGACATCTGGTGGAGGTGCGGGGTAGCCTTCCATGTTCCGGACGCCCCCTTCAAGTCGTGAAGCCAGCCCTGAGCGCTTCGCACCCGAGGACGAGCCAGCAGCTCAGCGAGCCAGCCGACGTCTCCAGGGAGAGGAGCCTGAGTTCGGGAAACTGCCGGACCGCACAAGACAGCAAAAAGACGCGGCTACGAGCACCGCAATCTCGCCGAAGATGTCGACACCGATTATACTGCAGCAGCCGCGGGTGCCGCCAACTTTCAATGGATCCCTAGGCGAAGACCCTGAAGAATGGTTGGATCAATTTGAGCGCGTGGCGTCATTCAACAAGTGGGATGATGCGGCAAAGATTGGACACGTTTTTTTCTCATTGGATGGCTCCGCACGCACGTGGTACGAAAACTACGAGTCGTCCCTTACGACATGGGAGCTATTCAAGAGAGAACTATTGAAGGTATTTACCAGTGTCGTGAGGAAAGAAAGAGCCGAACGACTCCTCGAGTCCAGGATCCAGCTTCCGAATGAGCCCGTCCGCAGTTACGTCGAGGAGATGAAGCGCCTATTTCGCCGCGCCGATCCCGGGATGACCGAGGAAAAGAAAGTTCAGTTCTTAATGCGCGGCGTAAAAGAACAACTATTTGGCAGCCTCGTCCGTCAGCCGCCAAAAACGGTCGAGGAATTCATGCAGGAAGCCTGCACGATTGAGAAGACCCTCGACGTCCGAGCTCGGCAGTACAACCGCCCTTCCTCTGCCTATGCAATTTGTTCGGACACGCCGGCCACCACCAGCGACAGCTTGCGGGACGTTATCCGTGAAATCGTCCGAGAGGAGCTACGCCGATTACTGCCATCCTCCCCACAGCCACAAGCATCGACTCTGATGGACGTGGTACGGGAAGAAGTGCAACAGGCACTTGGCACCCCGACGGCCACAGAACCCCAGGCCATGACCTACGCCGCTGCAGTAAGGACTGCTCAGCCCCAACGACAACCCCCACGTCCTCCCCGAAATGAGCCACTCGGTCCACAACGCCGCCTCCCAGCCCCCGCCCGCCCAGCCTACGACCGACCCTCAAGCCCCAGGAAATGCGACGCCTGGAGGACTTCCGCCAACCGGCCGTTGTGCTTCCATTGCGGTGAGGCCGGCCATATTCTTCGTCACTGCCCGTACCGACGTATCAGTCTTCGAGGATTTGCCGTTAACGCCCCACGACCACGCTTCGGACAACGTCCGCACGAAATCGACGAGTACCTGCGTCGAGAACAGTACACGCCGAACCGCTTTTCGCGCTCACCATCGCCGTCAACCTCGCGCTTTGCGTCGCCACGCCGCAGCTACGCAGCCGCGGTACGAGGAAGGTCGCCCAGCCCCCGTAGGGGAAACTAAAGGCAGCAACCTCTGGAGGTGAGGTTGCTCACGAGCTAAACGCCGAAGATCCTCCACCGACCACGCCCCATGAAGACGCTGCACCCGCGACGCCGCATGAAGAACCGACACTCGCTGCACCGACGCCGCACACAATGAGAACCTCGACCACGACGCAAGCTACCTTGAAATCGACGACGCCACCCAGAGGAGCTTCGACCACACGCCCAACCCGTGACTCGCATACGCGACGAAGCCGTGACCCGACGCCGAGAGCGACATGCAATGCAAGAGCCAGGACCTCCGACCTAGAAGTGACTATCGACGGCCGGAAAGTTACCGCTCTAGTCGACACAGGAGCCGATTACTCGGTGATGAATGGAACATTCCCTGCGCAGCTCAGAAAAGTTACAACGGCTTGGGACGGCCCACAAATTCGCACCGCTGGGGGCCACCTCATTACGCCATCAGGACGATGCACAGCGCGAGTGACTGTCAAAGGACATACCTATCCTGCGACCTTTGTTGTGCTACCGCAATGCTCCCGCGAAGTGATCTTGGGTATGGATTTCCTTAATGAGCATCAGGCGATCATCGACCTGCGATCCAAGCTGATCACGCTTTCGACGGACGAAGCCATCGCTTCGATGAAAACTCGGGAAAATCACGTTGCCCTAAGTGTCCTGGAGGAAGAAGTGAGCGTCCCACCCCGTTCAAGCGTTATCGTGACCATAGGCGCCACGAAAGCCATAAACACTGAAGCCATCATCGAGGGGAACATGCAGTTGCTACTAGACCGAGGAATCAGCATCGCAAGAGGCATCGCACATTTCCGCAATGGCCAGGCCGAAGTACTGCTGACTAACTTCAGCGAAGAATACCGGCATATTAACAGAGGAACGACGATTGCTTTCTACGACGAAATATCTGACGTACGGGATTCCTTCGCCCTCTCCGACCCCTCCGCAGAAGATCCGCCTGACCAAGAGAACTCGCCCACTTTCGACATCAACCCAGCCCTGCACCGGAACAGACAAGACCAAATCCGCAATCTGCTTCAAAACTACAGTGAGTGCTTTTCGACATCGCCGAAGGTGCGACAGACGCCAATTGCCAAGCATCGCATTATAACGGATCAACACGTCCGACCTCTCCGTCAAAGCCCCTACCGTGTGTCTCCGCGAGAACGACAAGCCATCCGGGACCAAGTCGAAGAAATGCTTCGCGACGACGTCATCCAGCCTTCAAACAGCCCATGGGCGGCACCGGTTGTTCTAGTGAGAAAGAAAGACGGCGCACTTCGATTCTGCGTGGATTACCGCCGCTTGAACAACATAACAAAGAAGGACGTCTACCCCCTCCCCCGCATCGACGACACACTGGACCGCCTCTGCAACGCCAAATATTTCTCATCGATGGACCTCAAGAGCGGCTACTGGCAAATTGAGGTCGACGAAAGAGATCGCGAGAAGACAGCATTCATAACTCCGGATGGGCTGTTTGAGTTCAAGGTGATGCCATTTGGTCTCTGTTCCGCACCAGCGACGTTTCAGCGAGTAATGGATACAGTGCTGGCAGGCCTGAAGTGGCAGATTTGTCTGGTATATTTAGATGACGTCGTTGTCTTCGCCTCGAACTTTGAAGAGCACCTCAAAAGACTTCGAACAGTACTAGACGCAATCAAGTCGTCTGGCCTAACCTTGAAAGCAGAGAAATGCCACTTTGCCTACGAAGAGCTGCTGTTTCTAGGCCACATCGTTAGCAAGGAAGGAGTACGCCCAGACCCGCAGAAAACAGCCGCTATTGAACAGTTTCAACCGCCGGCCGATAAGAAAGCAGTGCGCAGATTTCTCGGACTATGCGCATATTACCGACGATTTGTGAAAAACTTTTCGCGCATCGCCGAGCCCCTGACCCAACTGACGAAGGCAGATGTGTCGTTTAAATGGGAAGCGCCGCAAGCAGAAGCCTTCAAGGAACTTCAGCGTCGTTTACAGTCCCCACCGATCCTTGCGCATTTTGATGAAAACGCCGATACTGAAGTTCATACCGACGCAAGCAGCGTGGGACTAGGCGCCGTACTCGTTCAAAAAAGTGACGGGCTGGAGAAGGTCATCGCATACGCTAGCCGTTCCCTTTCCAAGGCCGAGGCTAACTATTCGACCACTGAGAAGGAGTGCCTTGCCATCATCTGGGCTACGTCGAAATTCCGCCCCTACCTCTACGGACGGCCGTTCAAGGTGGTCAGCGACCACCACGCGCTCTGCTGGCTTGCCAATTTGAAGGATCCCTCTGGCCGACTCGCTCGATGGAGTCTGCGTCTCCAGGAGTTTGACGTCACCGTCGTTTACAAGTCCGGACGCAAGCACACTGACGCCGATTGCCTCTCACGAGCCCCTGTAGATGCACCGCCGCTGGACGACGATGAGGACGCCTTCCTGGGACCCATCAGCGCAAGCTCTTTTGCTCAGCAGCAACGCTCGGACCCCAACCTAAAAGGCCTCATCGAGTACCTGGAAGGCAAGGTTTCTTCACCCCCCGCTTCATTCAAGCGAGGACTGTCTTCTTTCTGTGTGCAGAATGAGGTCCTTGTGAAGAAGAACTTTACAGCGAACAAAACAGCCTACCTCCTTGTTGTACCTACTTGTCTCCGCGAAGAAGTTCTACAGGCTTCACACGACGAGCCGACAGCTGGACATCTCGGGTTTACTCGCACCCTCCGCCGCATTCAAGACAAGTATTACTGGCCCCGACTGTCTGCCGATGTCGCACACTATGTGAAAACATGCCGAGATTGTCAGCGACGAAAGACCCCTCCCACACGACCAGCAGGATTTCTGAACCCCATTGAACCTCCCTCAAGACCCTTTCAGCAGATTGGCATGGACTTGCTTGGCCCTTTTCCAACGTCAACATCTGGAAATAAGTGGATCATCATAGCGACCGACTACCTGACCCGCTACGCCGAGGCGAAAGCCCTACCGAACGGAACAGCAGCAGAAGTGGCCAAATTTTTCGTGGAGTGCATTCTTCTTCGACACGGCGCCCCCGATGTGCTCATCACGGACAGAGGAACAGCATTTACGGCGGAACTCACGCAAGCCATCCTGCGCTACAGCCAAACCAGCCACCGGAGGACAACTGCATACCATCCGCAGACCAACGGACTGACCGAGCGCCTGAACAAAACCATCGCCGATATGCTCGCTATGTATGTCGATGCCGAACATAAAACCTGGGATGTCATCCTGCCTTACGTCGTCTTCGCCTACAACACCGCAGTGCAGGAGACCACCCAGATGACGCCTTTTAGGCTCGTCCATGGCAGGGATGCCACGACCACGCTAGACGCAATGCTGCCCAACGTTACAGAAGAAGAGAACGTCGACGTTGCCGCCTACCTTCAACGCGCAGAAGAAGCTCGAAGGCTTGCCCGATTACGGATCAAAGATCAGCAGCGGTCCGACGCCAGACGCTACAACCTACGAAGACGCAACGCGGAATACAAGCCAGGAGACCAAGTCTGGGTGTGGACACCCATTCGCCGCCGTGGATTGAGTGAAAAGCTTTTGCGCCGCTATTTCGGCCCGTACAAGGTTCTTCGTCGGCTGGGTGAACTGGATTATGAAGTCATCCCTGACGCAATGACTGCATCCCAGCGACGCCGCGTACGACCAGAAGTTGTCCATGTAGTCCGTCTGAAGCCGTATTATGCGCGCTAAAGGCCGCTGCATTTCCATGCTCTATTTTCGCAACATCCGTTTTTTTTCCCTTACTAGTCGCATTATTTGTTTTAATGCATCGGGTCGATGCTTCTTTGAGAGGGGAGTAATGCCGCGAATATTTCCAGTGTTTGTTCGTTTTTCAAATCTGCCGCGACACCACCTTATCGCTTTGTTTGCGACGCAAGACGCGACTAGATTTATCTCGATCGATCGCAGCCAGGCAAAGCTGATTCTACGTTGTTCCGGAATGTTCTAGTAACTTTGCGCCCTTTATCTCGAATGTTCGCTATCAGCTTTAAATTGAGCACGGCCGACAGCGGCGGGCATTCTGTTCGACGACCGCCGAGCACGCTTGTCGCTTCGCCGCCGCCGAGTGATTCAGTCCATTTTGGGTGCAAGTCAGCCCAATAAACAGTTCTTTTAGAAGATCCTTTCGTCCGTATTCATCGCTGCTTCGACTGCCGTCACCACTACGTGACAATATTTATATTCCCTTTCTTTTCCTGCCTTCCTGGCCTTCCAGAACAAGTCACAGTTCATTTTTGTTAGGTTGTCATAATAATAATAATAATAATAATAATAATAATAATAATAATAATAATAATAATAATAATTTGATTGCACAAAAGAATTCAAAGTACAAGAAACGGGCCTGTCAAAGCCACCAATGGCTTGAAGGACTTGGCCCGGCAAAATCAGCGGACGAGTGTGCTATATTCACTCGACGCATAACAGGGTGAATGCGAGGGTATTAACAGTTAAGAGGCTAAACACAAACAAGGAGCAAATCACGAGACAAGAATCAATACACATAAGATAAGATGAACATATTTCAGAGGTGATGACCAATACTTTTTAGAAGTATTGAAACAACCGCGTTACAATGAACAAATAATCTTTTTCAATGCCTTTTTTGGCTGAATCGAGAATGCCTCATTTGGCAAATCGTTCAGAATTTTCGGCACGTAAACACAGCGTCTAGCTTCACCATATCTTGTTGAGGATCGCGGCACTACATAGCGAACACTATTACGAAGGCCTCGGGGGGCTGTATAGAACGTTTTAAAATCACTGAACCTAAAATGCCGTAGCACCACAGTTTGTACAAACAAAGACCAGAAGCAAGGCAAGCCAAGCGCCGAGATGTTATGATTTTTGAGTGAAGGATTATTGTAGACTAGATTTCTCAGTATGTTCGTTAACAAAGAATCCACGCGGTTTTGCCAACGGGTAGGGAAAAAAGCAAAGACGGTAATCCCATATCGAAGGGTGCTGTAGACCAAAGCATGTGCTATCATTTTTTTTACTGGAAACGCTACGAGAGACTTGATGTTGAAAAACAACCATGCAGCGCTCCTGAGCTTATCGCAAACATGTGATAGCTGAGTGTGCCACGACATATCACTGTCGAAGAATACTCCCAGGTATTTTACCGAGTTTACGTAGGTAGTTGGCACGCATCGACAGGAATGGCAGTTGTGACTGTGTAGAAAAACTGGCGCGTTTATAGCGGTTAATTTTAAAGGGGATCTAAAGCAAACCAGTTGGGTTTTTGAGGTGTTAACCTTTAAATGGTTATCAGCGAACCAAGTCATTGTTTTGTGTATATTACCTTGGAGATTCGAGACAGCCATGCTGTAAGAAATATGTTTTGAGAGCAGAACAGTGTCGTCAGCGTATTGAAATAATAAACCTTTTGAAACAACCCTAGATAAATCATTAATAAATATATTGAAAAGTAGAGGTGATAATATAGAACCCTGAGGAACTCCGGCCTTCAGTGGAAGTTTACCACTTGCGTTTTTTATTTCGTCTAAGACAGCTACTTGTGATCGTTCGGCGAGATAGCTTTTAAGGACATCGTAAAATGGCCCTCTAAAACCGCTGGAATATAATTTTTGTAAAAGAATCCCGTGATGAACTGTCTCGAAAGCTTTTGATATGTCCAGGAATAAAGCAACGCTAAACAAATTTTGGTCAAAAGCCGAAAACAGTTCATCAGATAACTCTTCTAGAAGGGTTATCGTACCACGACCGGACACAAAACCAAACTGTCGAGTCGACAGAATTGAAAATTTCTCAACGAAAGACGACATGGATTTCAAAAGGAATTTTTCAAGAATATGAGACAGTATGGGTAGGATTGAAATAGGCCGATAGTTTTTGATGTCATTCCTTTTTCCTCCTTTATAAAAGGGCTTAACAATCGCAGTTTTAAGCTCCTTGGGGATAAGCGCGGTATCAAGAAAACCGTTTAACATGAAGAGCAGGATATTGGATAATGCTGCAAAGTTCCTTTGTAGCAGGTTCGCAGATAATAATAATAATAATAATAATAATAATAATAATAATAATAATAATAATAATAATAATAATAATAATAATAATAATAATAATAATAATAATAATAATAATAATAATAATAATAATAATAATAATAATAATAATAATAATGTACCAAAACCCAATGTACGGAAATAGCTAAGGCGGAAAACATACCTCTGTATCTGGCCTTCGTGGACATAAGCGGAGCGTACGACAGAGTAAGGGGAGCTCCTGTGGTGCGTAATCAAAGAGGAAGGTACCGGTCAAGACATAACAGAATTCCCGAAGAAAATACGCCACAATAACGAAGTTAATATTGCAAGGCGGGAAGAGTGTGGTAGCAGCAGTCGAGGTACACAAATGACTCATGCAGAGTTGTATATTAGCCCCGCTGCTCAGCACTATTTTTGTAACAAATAAAGAATTACTGGCGCTAAAATTGAAGCTTGGAACGCCTCCTTATCGAGAAGTATAAACCAGGGTCTGATTATCCTTCTGGCTATCAGCTAACAGCAGTATAACGTCCGCCAAGAATTAACAATGCCGGGAGGCTGTGATCTACGACCACTGCGCTTTATTTGCGCGAGAGATTGTTATCAAGATTGCTTTCTTGTTACCTTGAGTCAGGTCTGATGATATTGAGCTATTCGAAGGGTCCGATGAAAAGAGTACAAGAACATGAGATATCCGTGCTGGCAGGATACAAATATCTCGGGGTATGGGTAAACGAAGGACAGATCTGCATGAAAAAGCGCGAAAAAAATACTAGAGACAAAGGGCGAATGAGATGGCGCAATAATGAAGAAAAGAACTTCATGAGGCTACAGCAGGTATGCGGTAACCTTCAAAGGAATTATGCGGCAGGACTTGCTCCTTCGAAAGTGCTTTTCTGCCTAAGGGAAGAAGCTTATTCTGGCTAGAAATCAATGAGAGAGATGTCACAGACTGTGCATAATTTGAAAGTAATGAACGAGATAGCATGAGGGCTCCCGGTGCGCAGTAAATCCGGCGTCGATGTTGTCGGTGTTGTGAGCAAAAAAATCCTCGGAGGAGCTACCAAGATGGGCCGACGTGACCTTGTGGCCTCATCACAACTTGCCCACCGTATTGTGCGCTGGCCACCCAGCCTGGTAGGTGGCCGCTAAATGATCGATTGGTCGCGAGAGGTTCCTGGTAGTCATGCAGAAATCAGGACCGCTTCGCGGAAGTACTTTTATACTGCCTTGGCACTGGACATACGCGTCTCGCATGAACGTCAAACTGTTGAAACAAGGCAAGCTTAGAAGTGAAGCATGTCGAGACGACCTAATCTTCAACCACATTTTACTGCCTTACAGAAAACTTGACAACACAGAAAAAAATATATTTTCACGATTTCATAATGAACAAATCTGATTTAATCGCAGGTTGTTGCTAGTTCGGATGCCCTTTGCTGAACGCCGGTAGCAGCCCGCCGTAGCGTGTGCTAGCATTCAAACTGCGCAGGCATCAAACCGGTACCGGAATACGCCACGTCAGGCATTACGAGTGCTACATTTAGTGCGGTCTCTCGGCGCCAAGAGAGTTTCCGCTCTTCAATACTTGTTATTAAAGTAGTTGGTGAAACAACAAAAATTTTAGTCAGTGCTTTGCACAGCTATTCAGAACTCTCACTTAATTTTAATTCTGAAGAACGAACCTTTAATTTTTTCACTAGAATAGTTGTGAAAAGGACTATTATAAGTTAACTGCTGGAGTGTCATGTCGTAACTGAAAAATTTTAGAGCTACGGTGTTGCAAAAGATTTTACCCAGGTAGGTATGCGTCGTCAGCATATTCGTGCAATGGAAGGGGAGCTGTGGAGAATATGCAACATGTAGCCTAGCTACGCCACAGTTAACATTAAAAGATTTGAATCGCAATCCCTGTCTTACTGCCGCCATTGAATACCATAAAATGTAAAAAACTGCACTAGTTGACAATCCATATCTATGATCCTAACTATTTTTTTATTTTGCTGCATTTCTTTCTTTTGTTTAGTGCATTATTCACCGAATCGGTCCCCTCTTTAATGCCAAATGGCTCTGAGGGCATTAATAAATGAAATGAAATCTTAAGGTGACTTGGGGCAGTGGAGCAAGGAAGCATTACTCTTGTTGTTAAATCTTTAGTCTGCGGTAACGTCTGAAAGGGCTGCTCGAAAACTTAGAGAAAGTCAGGCTTTGTGGTCGTATCGTACAGTCGGGGACTAATGTTTCTAGACCACTTGTTCCTCGAACGATGCCGAAGGCTCTACTATTAGCCGATGGCTGAATACCACAGTTGCGGAGATGGAAGAACAAAGTTCTGACTTTCACCTCCACAAGTGCCGCCGGCTAATAGCTGAGCTACCGGCTTTGCGTGAGAAATACGTGGCGCAGAGACTTTTGTCCCAGGCTGTATATACTACCAAGAAACAATGCAGACGTGAGAAACTTTCGCAGATATCTCTGGGAGGCAATTAATTTGCTCCTGCTGAATTGTTCTGTTTAAGCAAGAGGCTGACGGGCTGTATGATGAAGGTAGTTTGTTGCAACTTTTGTAGAACCTTAATTGTTCAATTTCTATTGTAAATGCCTTCCTAATTTCCTATGAGGCGCAACTGATCTTTCTTCATTTCTGGCGGATATTCATTGAAAAGTGACAGTTCAATTGGACCGTCTGTTGAATGAACCATTCTTGCAGGGAAAAAGTTCATGATTCGATTTCTTCCTCGGCAAAAACTTTATTTATTTATTTACAGAAGACTGCTGGCTTTATTGCAAAGCCTTAAGCAGGAGTGGGTGTAAAAATACACTTTGACAAAAAGAAAACCTCCCTGAGGTACACGCAACTCAGCACACAATACCGAAAAAATGAACGACGAAAAGAAACAACATTATACAATACTAGACGACGCCTGGCGTCAAAATGAGCACTGGGAAAAAAAAAAGGAAATGTTGAATGCTGCAAAATTGTTACGAATTCCTAAGCGACTCCGTAAATGACTCCACAGTAGAAGCCTCTACAATATCCGCTTTGAGGACATTCCATTCCCGTACAGTACGGGGGAAGAAAGAATTCTTGTATGTTTCAGTGCGGCATGAGTATTCCTTCACTTTTACAGAATGGTAGGATCGTGTCGAACGACCCGGGACGAGCTCAATGAACTTGCTGCTGTTAATTCCTAATTTGTTGTGAACAATCATGAACATGTATTTAAGCCTCTCGCGGTATCTCCTGAGCTGCAAAGAATCCAAATTTGCTTTCTCAAGTAGCATGGTAGGGGACGTCTGCCAGCTGTATGAATTATAAATAAATCGCACTGACTTTCTTTGAATATTTTCGAGTGTTTTAATCTTTTCTTTAGTATAAGGGTCCCACACAACAGAGGCGTATTCTAAGACAGGTCGGATAAAAGTTTTGTAAGCTAGTAACCTAATTTCCTGCGTAGAGTACCGGAGAGATCTTCTTAAAAAGCCAACTTTTTTCATAGCTTTATTTTTAATATTAGAAATGTGTTTGTTCCACCGTAGTTTCATTCGCTGTCTAAGTAGGTGAAAGGTGAGGACACTGGGGGTCGGGATTCTGGAAGAGAAAATGCTGCTGGCACTAGCTGGTCGGGTGAGAAGGCGAAAAGTGCGGAAATGCACAAGAATATGGGTGGTTTCTCCAGATCTTTACAAAAGTTGGGGGAACATGGCCCACGAGCTTTGTGCAAAACTTTACTACTGCGACAAAGCGAAAGAGTGGTCAAGTTTTTTAAACTTCCCGCGTCACGAAGCGTGATCCACAATCCGCTACCGTGGTCCGCTACCACGGGCCACCACAGTGCGTGCGCAGAACATCATGGGAGCTTCAGATGGCGCCACGTTCCCGTCAGCTGCGTGCGGGCCGGCCGCGTCGGGACCAATCAAGGCCTACGTATGGACCTTTTCACTGTTCACAGCTTGATTAAGCGCGCGCGCGTGCGTGTTGGACAGCGCCGCGCATGCGCAGTAGATGCCTGTATGAAATCGAACAATCAGAACGCTGCCGCCACAGTCCAGTGGTAATATGGCTGCGCCCTAAAAGGCAAACGTGAAAAGGAAGCGGATCGTGGATCGCGCTATGCTAAACTAATGACAGAGAGCCCCGTTTTCCCGCTATGGAGCTCTCATATTTCTGTCTACATAATGCGTTCTATGGAATTATATTACAGGGGGAGAGGTGGCGTGGAAGAGAGAGGATGAGCGGTGGGAGCAGGACAGTACCGCGACCATTTCATTGCCGTTCTAACGAAGCTCACCAAGGACTTGCTGCAGCAGCTACCCACATCATTGCAATAACACTTGTTTTGGTGAAACTTCCAGCGCATGTTAGACAACCCCATTTTATTCTGTGCTTCGGCTGTTTCACTCTCATGATAATCTAGAAGTATGCTTTCGGCGCAAGTATGAGGCCTACCGAAGTAAACAGATAAACGAGACGGCGGAAGGAGCGGTACCCTTTTATCATTCCTGGCCGACTCGTCATGCGGGCGGCAACAGGAAGGCTCTATCTCCCCGACTGTCGCCTTGGCAACCAGTGAAGAGGACGGACGACATATAAGACGGGGCGTATAAGCAGACGTGGCATCAGTTGAACGCGGCTGCGAACGATGCCTCCTGCGCGCACGTCGTACACGCTGGTCGGGTTCTCCGCAGAAATCGATTGGAGGCCCCTGCATTTCGTCAAACACATGCCACCTACCAGGGTGTGCGGCGCGTGTGGCGTAGTGCGCCCGAAGGCCGCATTGCTTCCTTGCAAGCATGTGCTGTGCGAATCCTGCTACGACCAGTGTGCTACGACCAATGGCTCACACCTCTGTCCGTTCGACGACCGCGAGTGGCAGGGCGAAGGCATCGAATGGAGAGAATTCCCTGTTGACAAGCTGCTCAAAAAAGAGGTAGGAGTGAGTGAGAGAAAGTGGCGAGTTTTGTTTTAAAAAAGTTACCCGTATGTAGATAATCAACTGTACGTTTTCCGGTTTGTCGAATATATCGCAAATGAAAATTGTCAATCTCACCTCGTTCGGAAACAAAGCTGGTCGTGTTGTAAATGTACAGGCGGAATTAGCCTTACAGTGGCCTAGCGGTAATTGCTCCGCCTGAGCCACTGATTTACGTGATTGCGTCTATAATCCTGTTCCGGAATGCCAGTGCCATTTAAATACTTCAAACGTGATCTTGAAACTAATGGTACCGAGATGGACAGAAGCCGTAAAGGGAATGTTGGCAGTGGAGCTGTCATTGTTCACAATGTGTCTGCAGTCACATGACCTGTGGGATGGAACGCCGATGAACCCTGCAGGCGGCAGAGGAGCGTGACCGGGGCATGATACCACTCGTTGTCGCTCTCTTTAGGTGGTGGTCGAAAAGCTTGAGTGCAGGGGGGGGGGGGGGGGCGATAGCACCCATTAGCCACGATATAGAGACAGAAAAGACGTTAGGGGAACCGAATACCCGCTGATATTGGGTTGCCAAAATAACGACAGCTAGCTGGCAGCGGAAGCCGCCGGTGCCAATGACACCCGCCATCACGAGGAACGTCTTTATAAGTCCGGCGCGCCTATACCTATGCCATTATCGCCGCGACACATCCCGTGCAGCTGATTAGAAGCTGCATTGCCAACGGACGTATATAGCGTTTTGAAAGCCCACAGTTCAAAAATAAAGCGCCGTGCAGGAATGTCTGTCGGCGCCACCTGTCAGTTTGAGTACAGGGACCGATGTTCTTGTAACATGAGCTGGCAGTGCAGAAAGTGGGCACATGCTTTTAGCATTCTCAACCACGCCTAGGAAGCTTTCCTTATACAAGGGTTTTGCTAGTATGAATAACCTGAGGTAACTAATGTTTCGCGACGTTATGCGATTAGTTCTAGAAATTCTCGGCAGGTGGTAATAATTCTTCTAGTATGGTGCTTTTGGAGCAGGGTAAGTGAGCGATTTATCATCGGTTTTTCTTTGGAAAAAGGTCGCCAGCACTAAAAGTTTGCCATTTTTTTCCTGGCACTGGAGACCTTAGCCATGCGGCAAAAAGGAGACATCAATGGTACCGCAGGGCCCGTAGGGCTCACAGATTGCAAAGATAGACGTTAGGGGGCGAGCACCTCTTCATAGCAGCACAGGAGGATCTCAAGAGAATGGCACACAAGAGTCGTTTTTAAAACCTGCTCCTCTTGTCCGTTGACTTCCTTCTCGGGTTCACTTTCGAGCAGCTCATGAACGAAAGTTCGCCAGCCACTGAAAACAGGTTCTGAACAAACAACCCCGTAGTTACAACTGCTTCTTGAAAGAACGAAACAGCGCAGCTAAAACGAATGACCAGAGAAAGGTAAGACACGTGCAAGCAATGAACTACTAACTTGGTGTTTAATCAGAAAAACAAAGTTAATTATCTAACACTCTCGGGACAAGCTCATGTCAGCTTTAGACCTGCTCTCTGTTATATCAAGCTCAAAATGTAAAGCTTAGCTTCTCGTGGATAGCTACCAACACACCAATAAAAGCAGACCTTAAGTTCTTATTTCGTAGCGTTTCGATATCCCAAGCAACGCAGGTAATTGTTTCAAAATTGGGAATGTATTGGCAAAGGCCGGTGCTGCAAAGGACCACAGTAAAACCATTCATTTCCAATACTAGGGCCGATCCCAGTGCTGCTTGGGATATTGCGAGTGGGGTTGGACGTAGCAGCCGCTGTGGGAAACATTCCCTCTGCCAGCATTCTGTGCATGCCTAGCAGCGACAGTGTCCAATCATCAGTGAGAAGTTTATCGTTGCATGAAGAAAATTGTCAGTGTTTCTGATGTGTGCAAATCTATACACCCTTCTCTGGTTATGTTTTAAGGTTTAGAGTGCGAGCCCTGGACCCGGAAACTGTCGATGAGTGGCTTTGGCGTTCAGTTGGCGATGCTAAGGGCGCGTGTTCAACCCCACACGCGGCGGCCCTATTTCGGTGGAGGAGAAACGCACGAACGCCCGTATGATGTAAGCGCAAGCTAAGGAAAATCAGGTGGTCTAAATTAGTTCCCAGTCTTCCACTATGGCGCTCCTCACAGCCAAAATGTCACTTCGCTGTGTTAACTGCCCATTCACAGTTCGCCAACGGTGCGTGCGGAGTCTGCAGCTCCTGAAGACCCAACTTTAAACAATGACTGTTCGATTTTTGCAGGTGCGATGCTGGAACGAAGAACACGGTTGCCAGTGCGTGACGCCTGCTTCGGGGATCGCCCAGCACTTCCTTCGCGAATGTGGTCACCACTCTGTTTCCTGCCCCAAGTGCTGTGCCACCGTTCCTTGCAGTGGCGTAATCGCCCACTTGAAATCGGGATTCTGCAATTCCGGAACGGCTCCGGCCTCTGATAGCCAACTTCACTCAGGATTAAGGAACGAAAGAGCATTTAGCACTCTTTTTCGAGGGTGCCTTGAAAAAGAAACCGCCGAGGGCAAAGAACGTCTGGTGCGAATACTCAAAGATATCACCACACAAGGCGATCGTCTAAACGAAATCTCTCATGGCATAAACAGTTCAAAAGAAGTCCTGAGACAAGAACTGGCGGATGTAGCAAAGCGAAATGAGAATAGTTCGACGCAAATCATGCGCGGAATCGAGGCATCCAACCGGCAACTCGAATTGTTATCCGGGAGCATGACAACATTGGAAAAAACCCTGAGAGAATCGCAGCATAAGTTGTCGGACGTCGCAGCTGCTATTAAAGCCGTCAGAGCTGGCGAGAATGAAAACAGTCAGAAGGCGCTGGACTACATCAAAAACATTAACCGGCGCACAGAGCAGCGTGTGGCACTTTGCAAGTTTTTTGTCACAAATGTGGAATCACTACAGGAGACTGCGATGAAAGAAGGCTTAGCCACATACGATAGCCAGCAGGTGTACTTGCGCGGATATTGCATCTCACCTGGAGTACGCCTGCATAAGGACGGCGAAACTCTAAAATTGCAAGCCAGTTTCTGCCTCCACAAGGGTGACATGGACGACTCTGTTGTGTGGCCATTCGAGCACACGATCAAGCTGAGCGTCATGCACCCTAAACATGGTGAAGAACGCGTGGTTCAGAACAAGACTTCTCGTTCTCTAAAATACTACCAAAAGCCAACAACGGCCAGTAACGGAGCTGTTATGTTTTCTAAAGCGACGCTTGATATGAAGAGCCTTATGGCAGATGGTTACGTAGAAAAGAATCAGCTTCGTATAAGATTCGAGCTTCTTCCATGATGAGGGCTTTAATGAAACAGGTTGCATTTGGCAACACGCTTGCATTTCCTAACCACTGCTTCCCACTGCTATTTGTCACACCGCAGCATTTTGCGAAAGCTGCCAAAGCATTCCTCACTTTGTTTCTTTTCTTTATATTCTGTGTCAATGATCGATGTAGTAAAGTGACTTTCTTGCCAAATTTCCGATTCTCTGTTAGTATTCCGAATACGGAGTCAAGTCACAAATAAAAGAATGTGTGTAACACATACAATCATGTTCATGTCGCTTCGAGAAGTTAAACCCAACGTAACACATACCAACATTAATGAGGTTTTCTTTTCTAGTTCAGAACACTAACTTTCTCTGGGAAAACCCCTGGGGGTATGCTATATATGCGAAAGTATACGCTTTTTTTTTGCCGAAGTGAGCTGTTGCTTGCCTAGATATTTTGGTTACAATCAGTTGCAGAAGAACGCGCTTGTCGAAATCTCTGTCCCATCGACTCACCAGACACCATAAAGACTCTGAGGCGTTTGACAGATTTATTAACACACCGGGGTGCTAAAGTTGCCCAATGTCTAACTAAAAACACGAAGAATGCCAAAAAAGCGATCAAGGAGCGTGAACTTACACCCTGAACAACAAAGCAGACGCTCTCCATAGAAGTTCCGCCATTTTTGTGGCTGTAAAAGGAAAAGCGGATGGAAATATGCGATAAATGAAGAAAATAAGATATGCTATCATTTAAAGCACTTACTTGTTTTGTATGTTAGGCCTTCTAACTGACCGGGTCAGCAAGTCGTTCTCTGCGCTACGAGAGATACACGAACAACAAAATCTCCGGTTTATTCCAGACCAATCGGCATGTGGCCACGGGCAGGCAACAATGCAACGCTGTATTAACCACTGCAAACTTTTCCAAAACGTCTGAGCTGTATAAAACAAATGAAAACCACGCGGGGTGGTACAAGGAGCACGTCTACAGACCTTTCAGCCACTAAATCAACCGACGCCTCTATTCACGACTCGCTGCGCGTTCTGCGATGCTGCACCGCTGCGAAGGCGACGCTTCTTATGGGCATCGAGTCGCCGACAGGTACAGGGTTGCTCAAAAGTTGCCAGGCCTGCTTTTATTCGGCATATCCTGGCGATGAGGATGCCGAAAAAGCTATCAAGGCAGTAAGAGGTTAGAAGGATGCTTCTTTTACTCTACGCAGATATTATGAGCTTCGCGAGTGTCGTAACTGCCTGTCTACGCTGCATAAAAGCAGAGCCTGTGGCCTGGGGACTTCTGACCGACCCTGTACGTTCTTGCGGCAGTCCCCACAAGAAGGCGTCACATAATAATAATAATAATTGGTTTCTTTGGGGAAAGGAAATGGCGCAGTATCTGTCTCATATATCGTTGGACACCTGAACCGCGCCGTAAGTGAAGGGATAAGGGAGGGAGTGAAAGAAGAAAGGAAGAAGTAGGTGCTGTAGTGGAGGGCTCCGGAATAATTTCGACCACACCGGGATCTTTAACGTGCACTGACATCGCACAGCACACGGGCGCCTTAGCGTTTTTCCTCCATAAAAACGCAGCCGCCGCGGTCGGGTTCGAACCCGGGAACTCCGTATCAGGAGTCGAGCGCCCTAACCACTGAGCCACCGCGCGGATGGCGCCACATGCACACGTCAAAATCTTTTGTGAGCGACTTAAAGGAGTACAGACGCCTAATTCTGGTGCCATGTTTTCTTCTCTACAATAACGCTGAGAGATACTACTATGCATGAATCACCACACGCTATTCACCTACGACCACTAATTTATGATCGAATTTCTTCTATCACGCCATTTTGGTTTTGGTTTCAACATCCGGAAGATGGCGGTGACGTCAACGAGTGGTTATATGTCACGTTGTCCGTGGAAAAACAGCGATATATTAATTGTTTCATCGTTTTAATTCAGTAAAGTGTGGAAGCCAGGCTTCGTTAAGAGCCAGAATGACAAGGAATGTAGAAGCAGCGATTATATTGTGGTTTTTGCAAGCCTCACGTGACCAATATCCACATTGGGACGGCACAGACATCGTTTACTGTTGAAACCGAAACAGCACGAGAAATAAATTCTATTATATATTATATAGCGCTCGCACGAGAATACCACATGGTAATTCAGGTATAAAAATGCCTAACGCATCATTACAAAGAAGAAAGCACGCACCAAAAATTTAGGTGTCGATACTTCTTTACGGTTGGAAATACGATTGAAAGGGCTCCAATAACGGGATGCTTCTGTATTTCATGAAAAGGATACAACAAACACAAAAAATAACGTGTTAGCCTTATACGAATGATTAGCAATGCTATTATAAGCTTGACTCCTATTTTTTACGCTGATAATTAGAAACCTTATAACCATTTGTGCAAAAGGGTGTGCATCGCACTTGGATGGAAGTGGGTAGATTCTCGAAAAATAAAAGAAAATGGGTCCAGGGTTTATTTCTTTGAACGTGGTTCCCGGCCCTTCCTGGGGATTCAACATCCAGAGAAACACAGCGAATATTCGTATCTTTGGATAAGCTCGTTTCATCAAAAAAAAAAAAAACGAAATGAGGTGGAGCTTCGGGTTCTTAAATTAATGTGTGAAAAAGCTGTAATTTGCAGTCAAAGGGCTGTGAATTTCAGCTCCATACACGACTTACAGCGCCGTGTCATGGGGGCTGCCATATTTCCTCACGTGGTCACGCCGCCATTACGCCCCTCCTGACTGCTCGGCGCCTTCCTTGCCATGACGGCTGTTGCGTTTGCTGGTTCGGTTCAGAGAGCCTGTGTTTCGGCTGGTACCGGTGTAAAGGAGTGGGCGGGCGACACTCTAGGATTTGGCCAAAGCTTCAAAGGACATGTCGGACCCCTAACTTGATCACTTGAGCCGTGAAAACGTAATCGGGCTTCATGTCGCGTGCGGAGAGCCGCTCAGCACTCGGCCTCTTCGAACCATCGAATGGATCGCCTGAATGCTCTATTTTGCTTCCGCTGAATGCTTCGATGAATGCTTTTTATCGTTATCTAAAACAAGATTTAGTGCTTTTTCGGCAGCGCAGGGCGTTGTATTGGGCCATGCATGCCGACGATAAAACGTTCACATGCACATCGTACGGATTTGTTTAGAACCTGGTAACAGTACTTCGCTGGCGCAAAATATCTTCTACTGATTTGTTATACACAGAAACGTTAGAGAAATAAGGTCTGTACAAAAATGTCTGTCATGGCAGCAACGTCATGCAAGAAGCAGCGTTCACTAGCTGGCGTGAATCTGTTTCCGAGGGTTAATTCCACTGCATAAATATAAGAACGCGCGCATGGCAACGTGTTTATGCTACGCTAAGTTCACATTTGCGTCAGCGTCACACAAAATTGTAGTACGCTCCACGCTCGATTTGCGGACATGAAAATGCTCGAGGTTTCGTTGGTGGTAAGTAATGAACTTAGCTGTAAGCGCTGACCTGCGAGGTAACTTTTATAGTCGGCGGAAAAGCTTGTTCATGCAGCTATGCGTAATTGATCTCGCAGACTTTCGAAGACCGAAACCTTTCTTTCTAGATTAGCTATCTAGAATTGGCGGACGTGTTTGCTGTGTTCGTCCGTTCGGAAAGGGTGAATGGCGAACGAGGGCCCACAGGAACAGTACGTCCTAGTGAACTTCGGGGCTGCGAAGCTCGCAAACTATATCGTACCATACCTGTAACTCTCCTGCAATCCACACCACAGCACATATTTCCTGTGCGTTTCCGTATCTTCGTAGAAAAAACACATTCGCTTAAATGATGACCTGTTCTTGCTTACCAAATGTACAGAAATGGCTACGGCGGAAAACATTAATCTCTATTTGGCCTTTTTGGACATAAGCAGGGAGTAGGACAGAGGTAGCTCCTCTGCTCCATAATCAGCGCGCAAACTATCGTTCAAGAGAACGGAATTGCCAAAGTAAATACACCACTATAATGAAATTGATATTGCAAGGAGGGAAGAGTGTGTCAGCAGTATAGGTACAGACAAAAGGCTAAGGCAGGGTTGTCGGTTTTGTCCGCTGCTGATCACAATTTTTTATAATAAATAAAGAAATAATGAGGCTAAAAATGACGTCCGGAAAGCCTCCTTCTCCCGAAGTATGAACCAGGGTCGGATAATCTTTCTGACAATCAGATAATAGTAGAATAGCGTCCGCCACTAAAAAAGCCGGTAGCGTCTCTCTGATCTGCCACCACCGCCACCACCACCATCACCATCGCCATCATCACTACAACCACCACAACCACCACCCTCAACCACCACAACCACCACCACCATCATCACCATCATCATCGTCACCACCATCATCATAATCATCATCAGGATGACTACACGTACTGCAGGGCAAAGGCCTCTGCTATGCCTCTCCAATTAACAATGTTCTTAGTCAGCTGCGCCCACCGTATACGCCTGCAAACTTCCTTATATCATTACCCAACTAACCTTCTGCCGACCCCTTCTACGCTTGTTTTGTCTTAGAATCCACTCCGTTACCATTAAGGACCAGCAGTTATCTTGCCTTCGCATTACATGCCCAGCCCAAACCCATTTCTTCCTTTTGATTTCGACTAGGATGTCATTGTCCAGCGTTTGTTCCCTCACCCGCCTTGCCCACCTCCGGTCTCTTAACGTTACACCTATCATTTTTCTATCCATGGCCGTCCACAGTAGTTACCACAGATTGTTACCGTTTCGGTTCGCGGCGCTGTTACCCCGAACAACACGTTTAGGCGGTGGGATATTTCGTTCAGTCTGTCGTTTTGCGCGCGGCTGTCAACAAGTAACCGCTCCAGAAGTGCCCTCATATCACCTGCGTGCTGTTCTAACGGTTTTGCGGAAGCTGCGAAAACCCCTGGCTGGTCATGGCGCTCAGTCACATTCTGATGCCACAGTCGTTGACAGCGAAACACAGTCCGATCTCAGGTATACGCATACATCGCCGCACAGAACCGAGGCCGAACACTTGGGGCACCGTGCAGAGTGGTGACGACATTCGGGCTGGAAGTGGTGGGATATGACCGAGGCAGGCATTACAGTTCTACAGCCATGTTGTTCGTTCCATCAAACCACCTGTAATTATTAAAAAGAAGTAGAAAAGAATAAATTTAATTTATTAAACTAATAAAATGAAGAATCGGTAAACATTTCAAAACGGCAGGAAGGCGTACTCTAGCGATCGAGATTTTATTATGTTGATTATTTGAATTAAACGTTGTAATCGAATTAGAACAACTAAAATTGAGCTGATATGTCAAATCAGCAAACCGAATAGACGCGAGTAATGTATGCTTAGAGTATGTATTCGTCTAATCCAGATATTCGCTGGACGAGCACGGCGCCGAGGCCGGTACGACTTTCTTTCAAGTTTGCTGCGGTCAATGCTTAATGGTAGAAATAGCACCGGATGGATACCAACCATGGTGACGTAAGGAGATTGCGCATGATTTTGTAGGTTTTGTGGAATTCTCGGGCCCAATGAAAAATCCACAATCCTGCTGAGAGGTTCAAGTGTCAACAATGGAACTAAAGTTGCGAATTATATGCATAAATAGAGCAAAGTCATTCATAGCTATCAATACTGGACTACAATTTTTACGCAGGAAAGAGTTTATGAACGCAATTTATTTCACATATTGTAAGATTTCACTATAACTATCAATATATCAGTAGCTCTCCCGTCAGCAGGCTTGCATTTTTCTGCTATTAACGCTTCTGGTGTCGTCAGAAACGTTGCCCATTGGTGTGCTATGGTAGTCTTAAGTGTTCGATTGGAGCGATATAAAATTTTTAAAGGAACGGTTTTGCTGCGTATTGGAAGAATACACTATTACCTTAAATATCTTCATAACAGTACACTACAATACTGTATTATTCAAAATTTCTGTACAAGAATGTTGGACATGAAGCCACTAAATTCCTTAATCGAAGTATGTAAGAAAAGCCTGATACAGCACGAAGTTTGACAAGGCATAGGTGGTGCTGGTAATGGAAAAAACATTTATTGAAGGCTATTAAAAGGAGAGAGTTGGGACTGGCATTAAGGACCAGCCCCTTACGAATCCTAGGAGAGGTCCCTAGTCCGGGACCCTTGTGGATTCCGCGACAGCTCGGGCCCTAGCCATGAGAGCACGTTGACTCTCTAAGGTAGAGCAGCAGGGAGGGACAGCCTCCATGCTCTCTCCGGTAGGTGAGCGGAAAGGGGCGGGACACCCTCCCCTGAACAGCGTGACACAAATTGTGAATTTTATAGAGCAGGAAACCAACATCACTTTAAGTTGAGGTCCAGGTCGGTGTTCCTTAGACATGTCCAGACGTTCGAGACAGATGGGTCTGACTTTCTCGCGCAAAAACCACTACGTTACCCAGGCAACCGGGGCATGTCTTTCACTAAGGGCCACACACAATTGTGTCCATTATACGTTTGGAAGTAACAGGGGCAGTATAGAGGTTGAAAGCACCACAGAATATTCATACAAGCCATCAGGTAAAGTTGTCGGGCTAGTTGGTGGTGATCCAGTCTTTTGTTGACAGCGCTTAAAAAACACGGACAGAAGACGCCTTTGACGTCGTCGTTTATGTCTTCTGTCCGTGTTTTTTAAGCGCTGTCAACAAAAGAAGCCAGCAGGTGTCACAAATGCGGTTTTCGAGCGTTCTCCGGACTCGCCGCGGTGGCTCTGTGGTTAAGGTACTCGTCTACTGAGCCGGAGTACCCGGGTTCGAACTCGACCACGGCAGCCGCGTTTCGATGGAGGCAAAACGCAAATGGCGCCCGTGTGCTGTGCGATGTCAGTGCACGTTAAATTTTCCCAGATGGTAGAAATTATCTCATTTAGGAGGTGGTCAATAACATAGACACCAGCGAAACCATCTTCTACTCAAGACAATGGGCGAGGCGCACGGGCTCTTACCTGAATCGGCTGAATCGCACCACGCTGATGCAAGCTACCAACCTGTTCCAGTTTTGAGAGCGAGAGCTCTACTCCTCCGTACAAGGCTGAAGGTCATGTGGCTACGAAGTTTGACGTTCACATTAGGAGGAGTGGAGGCGTGGCTCTGACGTCATGCCACGTGACTCGCTGCTCCTCGTCACAGCTGCGTATGCGGAGCGCAACTGCTGGAAATCGCGTGACGCGCCGTTCGCTATATGAAGGCATGGGGTTCGTGCTTGCGTTCTAAAAAAGGCATGGATGAGCAACGTGCCGAAACTAGTGCTTCGACGAGGTGTCGGCGCCGCGAAGCGGAATCTGATGATTCTTACGATATGGGAAAGCATCAGATTGTATAACCATGCTTAACAAAGCTGTCGCTCCTCTTAATAGCGTCAGGGGGGTTGAACGACAGCTAATTTTTTTGTTTCCATAGTGTGCCTGCTGGCGTAAACTATTACCGACAACTAGATATGCACGCTGGACTCTCCTGAATAACATGTGACTCTGTGGCGGTCACACACTATGGGCGCTGGCTCAGAGGTGTATGTAAAATGAGAACTGGTGTCAATGTGACTGGAACAGTTAACGCGTGAATCAAATTGGGTTGCGAAGAACAAAAGCAAGAGCGATATTAATGAGGTGGCTCAAGAAGTTGAGTGCGCTGATTCGTAGGAACAGGGGCGTCGATGGAGCGAAGGAAGCTGTCTGTAGATGAAAGGTCGAGCACGGGAGGAGGTTGTATGGGAGAGCATGCAAGACAGGACTCTGAGTGTCGTCTTTGTAATGACAGGTGAGAACACAATCATTGCCCTGAATGGCGGCGAGGCTTTCAACTTGTGAGGGCGGAAGAAAATGATAACGGTGTGTACACAAACAACGTGTTGAGGCCACTTGATAGCGTGAGTATGGCATAAAACAGGAGAAGGCACTATAAGCAGAGAAAAAAAGCAAGATGGCATACAAAGCACACCTGCATCGTGAGAACAGTCACATGCAATAAGCACAAGGATAAAAGAGCGGGCAGGAAAGTAAGGCAACCACGGCTTTATGTGAATCAGCGGCCAGCGAGGGTGCCAGGAGCATAAAAAAACTATCACAATCGATGACCGTGTTATGGCGTGAGAGGAAGTCCGGACACACAATGATATCGTGAGAATAGGAACCCTTACAAAATTTTTTTAGACATACTGTAAGATGGTCTATAGACTGTCCATAGACTTCTGTCTATAAAGTCTATGGACTTTTTATAGGCAACCCCTAGAGAACAGTGTATAGACAGTAAAAATCATATAGACAGTGTATAGACAATCTATAGATTTATTGCCATACACTTTTAGTATACTTTTGTCTTTATACACTCTATAGAATATGCATAGACAAAATAAATATCTATAGGAAGGCAACAGAGTCTATAAGAAGTCTATAGACTCTCTATAGACCATTTTTATAAGGGAAGGCAAAACGATGAACTCAAAAGTTTATAGGACGCCCTGAACAGAGCACGCTGCTGACAGCTAAATTTATTGCGCTTGCCGTGTGCACCAAAAGACCAGGAAGTGACGTCGTCACTTTTCCTAACCAGCGGGAAAGTGTGGTGGCGGTGAAAATCTTTTTTAATGTTCAAAAAGAGAGTTTGGGTGGACACGGGGGAATCTGCCGCACCAGTGTCGACAAACGCAATGGCCGCCGCATTGGCCTAGACCGAAACTTCGAGGTGGGCCTCGGATGGAGAAGGCAGAGCGGTCAGGTGAAAGAGGCGACGGGACGGCTGGCACTGAGGGCTGATTCCGAGGAGGACACTAGCCAGAAACATTGCTAGAGAGGGGAGGCCCTGGCATAATTCGAGGGCAGTACCAGGCGACACGAGCAAGCAGGCAATCTGCAAATGGGGAAATTGTCAGCAGTACGCCAGGGATTTTTGAATTGTCGAACTTTCAACATTTGATAGGCACCGCTTAGCGCTGCCTATCAAGTCGCGTCCCTTCAGGGAGCACATGCCACGTGACTTTTCCTGCCCAACCCGATGATCGGTGCCCACCGGTCCTCGCTACGTCAGCCCAGGCGTGGCTGGCGTGGAGCAGACTTCAACGTGGAACGTGGGCAGGCTCAGTGGTTAGGTGCTCGGCTACTGATCCGAAATACCCGGGTTCGAACCCGGCCGTGGCGGCCGCATTTCGATGGAAGCGAAACGCAAAAGGCGCCCGCGTGCTGTGCGATGTCAGTGCATGTTGAATATTCCCAGGCGGTCGAAATTATTTCGGAGCCCTCCACTATGACACGTTTTCATTCCTTTCTTCTTTCACTCCCTCCTTTATTCCTTCCCTTACAGCGTGGTTTGGGTGTCCGCCGATATATGAGACGGATACTGCGCCATTTCCTTTCCCCCAGAACCAGTTTTCAAGTTTTAATGTGTTCAGCGGAGTGATGAATGGCGAAATTGTCGAGTTGCGCGAGAACTGGTCATAATTTGCTGCGCCACTGCAATGACTTGCATCGCGTTTTCGAAATTTTAACAACTAATATGGCTATTACTAACAACCAGCTACCTAGCTCTAACTGCAACCAGGAACCTAGCTTTAGTAGTAAAAAGCTAATTATTAGAAACTAGTGAACCAATTTACTAGTTACTACTATTTACGGGTTTCCGGGCGTCTGTAAACACTGGTATTGCAGTGGCGGCAAAACATACCTTTACCTCAAAAAACTTATTTTTGGGGATTATTTAGTCTTCCCGGAAACACAATGTATATGGCTGGGACCGCATGAGGGCGACTTGGACGGCTTTGTTTAGTGGATGTGCACGCAGGCAGTCAAAGTGAGCGCAGTGTAGCTCAAATGTATACCCGCCGACCACGTGCTTTGGGGTGAGCTTAATCTTTCTTGATTGGTGCCGAAGGCCAACTTTGTCCAATGGCTGCAACACGCTGTCGCGTCCCAATCTTAAAGGCGAAGCTTAAGCGTTCTCCGATGTGGAAGCAGTTGAGCGCAGCCGCCATGAATCGAGATAAGTCTGGTGGCATCGCAAAGAAAATGATAAAGCCATGTGGCTGATGAGCGCAGGACGTAACTGAGTGGCGCCATTATCGTTCGAGGGCAGCGCTGTCCAGGCAATATTTTTCACGATTGTTGCACGAAAGATAGTCTTTGACTATGATTACACTCCTTTCAGATTGGCGCATCATCGGGGTTGCGTGCCCTGACCGTCGAGCAAGACCGTTTTTACAACTACCATATTATGAATTCACTGGCGTGACACGAACTTCAGTACCGAAAATGAAACATTTCAACAGAAATGAAGCTCTATTTTCCTCAGAACACTCTAAGTACTGTGGGCATCTGAGTTGGCTCAAGTAAAGCAAACTTAAGAATGTATTTAACACTGACCACTCACGGTCGAAGAAATTTAAATTGTTTTAAACAGCTACTCATAATACAGAACGATGTGCCTGAGTTCCAACAAGTTATGCGCTTTGCACAACCGTGAGGAAAGCTGGTACATGTCTCGCGCCCTCCACTAACGCCAAAATACACCGGAAAATGCACTTCTCTATAAAAGACGGACGGCCACCAGGGGGCCAGGGAGTGCGGACGTGACTCACGTCGGTTCCGTGGAAAGTTGGTTTGTCTGGTGGAAATTGTGCCGATTCATAGAATAATTGTTTGCCATCACCTGTGGAAAGTCACAAGGGTCATCTGGGTGACATTTTCATGAGCGTGAGTGGACGTTTGAACATTTTATGGCCTTTTGTGTCGACCATGTTTCCCGCCTAGCTAAGCCGACCGCTAGCGGTAAACGAACGCGGCGGCTGGGCGACAGCCGAAGCCCCCGGCGCTCGCTTCGCAACGCCGTTGCATGACCATGGAGGTGACCGTAGAGGGTACGGAGATTACACCCGAAGAATTGAGAACCACGGATTGGATCACTAAAGTGGGAAAACATGTTAAAGAACTGCAGGACCTCACGAGAGGCGAACGGCGAGGAGGCAAAGAAGGCGACGCCAGATTGGAACGCGGAGCCGAATCCGGAGAGGGCAAAAAGATAGCGGCGGAGGCGAACGCCGCATATAAAAAGCTGGGGCAGAAGAACGCGGAGCGCTCAATTGGGTCGTACCTTCCGCGTTGGCCAGCTAATGACTACAAGATAATTATTCGGCCGAAGAATGGGCTGGCGCTCGCGAAAGTTCCGACTACGAGGTTGAGTGCGGCGGTGCGTATGGCAGCGCAAATTCCATGGGTCAAAGGGCAGGACAAGGATGTGCTAATTCATAACGACAAACAAGGCACCCTGATTTTCAGCACCCCAGACATGGACACTGTCTGGAAGGTGACCAAGATTAAGTCTATCCATATCGACGACGACGAGTACGAAGTCACAGCGTACCTGGCGCCGCACGAGGACTGCGGGCGGGGTGTGGTGCACGGCATCGACCCGAAACTGACCATAGAGGAACTGACAGAGGCCTTCGGCACCCCGAGGAACCCGCCGATACTTGGCGTTAGGAAGATGGGCAAATCCAGTTCGGCGATCGTCATCTTCAAACACGAGACAGTGCCGAGGTGGGTGTACTGTTACGACGTACCCCTAAAGTGCGTGCTCTACAAGAAGCGGTACGAGGTGTGCTACCGCTGTGGCGAGCTAGGACACAGATCGGACGTATGTGTCAGCGCCCAAGTTAAGTGTCTGGGATGCGGAATCATAGCCCCACCCGAGGATCACGTATGCGAGCCCAAGTGTAAATTGTGCGGCAAAGGTCACTTGACAGCAGACCGGAAATGCAAGGAAGCTTTCAGGACCCCTTATACGATAAAGAAGAGGCAATGGGAGGCCAAGCCGGCTATGGAAGTCATGGAAGAGGAAGCGCGGAAGGCGAAGGAGACCGAAGTAGGAAGGAGCCGGTTCGAAAAGCATCAAGGGAGATCCAGGAGTCAGTCAGGAAACCAGAGCGAGTCGAGAGGGAGATCAGAGTCCTTCCCGCGTCTACCGAATCTGCGGGAAGCGGAGAAGCAAAAGAAGGCCCAACCCGGGACTGCGGGCCCCTCCGGAGGCGCTGTCGTCAACAACCCAGCGAGGCCCAAGTCTCCGAGCCGAAAGGTGGGTTGGGTGAGCGAAGCCTCCCAGGATAAACGCGATGAAGAAATCTTCCAGATTAAGGAAGAAAATCGATTGCTTAAGGCACAGCTCGCAGCGATGAGCAAGCAAATTGAGGAGCTTAGAATAGCGCTTAAGCCTAATGCAGCACCTGCGAAACAATCGCAGATGCCACAAAATCCAGTTGTAAGAGCATCAGAGGAGCAGGGTGCGGCTCAGCCGCCGGCTAAGAAGAGGGCGAAGGAAGTAGAGAAGCCCATAATAGATATGGACACAGAGAAAGTGATAGACATGAAAATAGAACAATTGGAGGCAAAATTTGAGGCCAAATCTTGACAGGACAATGAATGGCGCAAGGCTTTTGAAGAACGCATGTTAGGGATGTTCCAAACCCTCTCAGAGCAGCTGCATCAACGAGATAACAGTGTCGCAGCGCAAATACATCAGAGGGATAATAACCTCACTGAACAACTTAAGGAAGAATTTGCGAAAAGGGACCGGGCGTATGAACACCTCACCCAACAAGTACTAGGAAACCAGATGAATCAGCTGATTGGAAATCATGGCTCACAGATCCAGTAAAACCACCGTTTGGCAATGGAATTGTAGAGGTTTCACGCGCAAGCGTGCTGTCTTGCAGGAATTCCTGAGGAACGGGGACCGACCGGAGCTAATAGCACTACAAGAATGCGGCAGAAAAGCAAAATTGTCGGGGTACAAATCATACGTAGGCGAGGGTGAAAACACGCAGGTGGCCACCCTAGTCAAACGAAACATCACGGCGGTGCAGCATAACATCGGGAGTACACAAATAGACCATGCTCTCGTAGAACTGATACCGCGAAGAAAGAGAGAAAGTAGCTTGTTCGTATTAAATGTCTACAGTTCTCCCAAAGGAAATGTGAATTCGGGGATCTCTTCGCAACGACGCGACGTAAGATAAAGAACAACCCGCTGTTGATCGTGGGGGACTTTAATGCTCACCATTCGGCATGGGGATATAAACAGGCTTCAATCAAGGGCAGGAAATTCTGGGACGACATACAGACTCATAATCTGGATTTGATAACCGACCCGCTGCAACCCGCAAGGAAGGGAAATAGTGTCGCGAGTGACACAACACCTGACCTCACCTTGACGGGGAGCGGCACTAGAGCCACGTGGTGCAATACAAACGAGGATCTGGGAAGCGATCACAAGATCATAGAAGTGGTGGTAGAAGGAGGCCCGACAATTCCCGGGAAACGGAAGGTAGAGGCCGTAAATTGGGACGCTTTCAGGGCACTCAGGGACAACCCGGCTCCCGTCTCTGACATTGCGGAATGGAGCGATGGGGTGGTACGGTCTGCTAAAGAGGCCACCGAAGCGGTGGAAATCGAGGGGGACAACGAAGCCGTAGACAGGAGATTAATAAATCTCTGGAGGAAAAAGAAAGGGTTGGAGGATCGACTTCGACAAAGGAGATGGGATCGGAATATCAGGAAACAGATAGCGGCTTTAAACAGAGAAATTGAAGAGCACGCAATCGCACTCACGAAGCAGAATTGGTGAACGTCTGCGATCAGATGGAGACGAATATGAGTACCGCACGAACGTGGCGACTTCTTCGCCACCTCTTAGATCCGGATAGCACAAAGTCAGCGTCCAAACAACAGCTGGAAAGACTGGCGCATCAGTTTGAAGGCACTAAGAAGGAACTATTAGAAGAAGTTCGCAACAGGTACATATATACCGCCGGACCCGAACCCCTCCCGGACTATGAAGGGGGAGAGAATTCGGAATTAGACGCCCCGCTCTCCCTGGCAGAAGTCAGAGCGGAGATTAATCGCCTGCGGACTAAGTCAGCAGCGGGGCCGGATAAAGTGAGCAACAGAATGCTTCGTAATTTAGACGACAGGCCCATCGCCAACATCGCAACGTACATGCAGGAGTGCTGGGAGAAAGGGACGATACCACAGGAGTGGAAACTCGCAAATCTCATTTTCATTCCCAAGTCGGGGAAGAAACTGGGCCTTGAGAACCTCAGGCCGATATCGCTCACCTCCTGCGTGGGTAAGCTTATGGAACATGTCGTTCAGACGCGGCTCAGTAGGTACATAGAGGACAATGGGCTATACACAGACACCATGATCGGCTTCCGACCAAAGCTGTCGGCATGCGACGTGATGCTGCAACTCAAGGACCAAATTATAGATAAGCAAACCCGAGACACGAAAGTGATTGTGGGGTTGGATGTGGCAAAGGCATTTGACAACGTGAGGCACGTGTCGATCTTAGAGAATCTGAACTCACTAAATGTAGGTAAGAGAGTGTATAGTTACATCAAGGACTTTCTTACGAACAGGAAAGTCACTCTCAAGATAGGGGAAGACTCCATCGAGGACATTAAACTTGGTAACACAGGAACGCCGCAAGGCTCGGTGTTATCACCGAACCTCTTCAACATTGCGATGTTGAGACTCCCCGAACTGTTGGCGGACATTGAGAATTTAAACCACACAATATACGCGGATGACATAACATTATGGATAAATAAGGGGAGTGACGGACAAATTGAAAGCTCTCTGCAAAAAGCAATTGACATCATTGAAGAGTACCTGAAACCCAAGGAACTTAAATGCTCGGCCGAAAAGTCGGAAGCACTGTTCCTGATGCCCCCTGGAAAACGGCGGCTTCACCAAAAGCACGAGGCAGACATCCACCTGTATGTCAATGGCGGAGAGATCCCCGCGGTTGACAGTACCCGCGTCCTCGGGCTAAGGATTCAGGCGAATCGGAAGAATCATGAAACGCTTGCTAGGTTAGAAGCTAGTGCAAATCAGACGTGTCGTCTTATCAGAAGAATAGCGAACAGGCACGCTGGGATGAAGGAAGCGAATCTCTTGAGACTCGTGCAAGCCTTCGTAATCAGTAGGATAGTGTACGTGGCACCCTACCTGAAACTCAACGGAGCGGAACGGAACAAGCTCGAAATCATTATCAGGAAAAGTGTCAAGGTCGCACTCGGCCTACCCCCGAACACATCCACCGAGAGACTTATGAAGCTAGGGGTCTCCAACACTCTCGCGGAGCTCATTGAGGCTGCCCTTACCGCTCAGCATCAAAGGCTACTCGGTTCTGAAACGGGGAGGAAAATTTTAGAGAGATTGGGCTACGAGCCCAAGCATGAACATGCCCGCTCACGAGACATACCACGACAAATCAGGGACAAGATTAAAATCCCTCCGCTGCCCAGAAACATGCACCCCGCCTTTCACGAAGGCAGGCGCAAAGACAGGTCAGAAGCATTACATGCTAGGTATACAGGTCGACAGGACGTCCTGTATACGGACGCTGCAATATATGAAAGCAAAGCCGCACACGCGGCTGTGGCGGTTAAGGAAGACGGAACCCCGGTGGCGTGCTGCACAGTCAGTGGTGTCAAGACAGTAGAAGCTGAGGAAGTGGCGATAGCCTTAGCCGCCAGCCAAGGAGGGGTCAAGGTGGTCATTAGCGATTCAAAAAACGCTGTGAGAAATTACGAATCGGGGAGGGTGACGGAGATTGCCATCCGTATATTAAGCAGGGAAGGAGGACCCAGAGAACTGGTTCTGCTCGTTTGGGCACCAGCTCACCAAGGACTTGAAGGGAACGAGGAGGCTCATTCGGTCGCCCGAGGTCTCACTTACCGGTCGACCCCTGGGACCTCCCAAATCTCTGGAAGTACAAACAGCACAGAGGATATGCGCGCATACCAGGAAATCACACAATACTACAGACTAAATCGTCAGATTTATCCGGGAGCGGACAAAACGCTCAATAAAAAAGAAGAGGTTCTTTGGAGGAAATCACAGACAGGGGTTTTTCCCAACCCAGTACTCTACAGCAAGTGGCATCCTACAGTATTCAGGTCAAAGTGCAAATTTTGCGATAAGCCAGCAAATTTGGTCCACATGGTGTGGACGTGTCCGGCTAAATATGATAGCTCACGCACTATAGAATCCTGGGAGGCTTTGCTCCGCAGCCCAGACCCCAACGTCCAGCAAGACATCATCGGTCAAGCCCTTGCTGCTGCTGTATCCCAAGGGATGCCGGCCGACGGCTAGGGCCGACAGGGGAGATGGACTTCTCTCCTGGCGTTCATTGACTGGTGTTACAATAAAGTTGTTTCTCTCTCTCTCTCTAGAAAAAGATTTAATGTTTTCGAATTTTCTCTAAGATAGCTCAGATAGTGGCGCTAATAAATGCTAGTCTTTGTATTTGTCTGGCTTTTAAAGGCACCTTGCCGCAAAAACCCTAGCCAGAAGTTTATAACGGTCATCAGCAACTTACATCTGGCGCTTTGGTCCTCAATCTAGAGGTTCATAAGTAAACTAACAGTTCTTAACTAATTATTCACTCAGAAACAGTAAAAATATCGAAACAGTACTTTTGATGAACGCGAAGTAAGACACCTGGGTGCCAGTCAGATCCATTGTGCCATTTTCGCCTTAGGTTACGATTACTTCGAAATGTCTAATAAAAATTACAGGATTGCACTGAAGTCCGCTTAAGAGCGGAAATGCGAAAGCCTCTCCCTTTTCTCTCTTCCCCCTTCGTTTATAATTGTTTATTTTTTAAAATTTTTTCATATATTTTGTAATCTTTAAAAGTCTGATGGCTTTTATTTATTTATTATTTTATTTTTTTGTTTTATTGATTGTATTCCCGCATTAATTTTTAAAATTTTGTTATCACCCACACGCTGCAGCTTGTTTGCCCATGACTTTGACAAATGCATTAACTAATTAATCACAATTTTTGTTGTCAAATCTAAGTACAGCATATTTTTTACACACTAAGTATTTTTTCACCAACACATGTATTCACACAAAATGACGCTTCGGATGAAAACATTTAAATCATTCGATTATTTTTTAATTAACTAATTACCATTGGTAAATCTCAATACTTTATATTACACATTGATTAACGTATTACCCAACACCATTAAACTTTTTGACTTTCATTCAATGTGGGGGTTGACTTGCGGAGATAAATACGTTCTCTCCACTCAATCGCGGCTGACACGGTTCAAAGCCGCCCTGACCCCACCCCGTGATCGCGCACGCTACCGAGCGCTCGCCGACCACGGCGGGCCTTGCTCTGAGGGAACAAAGGAACGACACATTGGCTGACACAAACAGGCATTTATTGCTACAGCAACAATAACGCCAGCTAGCAACAAGGTACGCTAATGAATCAAGGTCGTCCGACTCACCAGCAAGGTTCCGAACAAATGTTCGCCCGCACTAGGGCAACGGATATATACTCCGAAGGCTGGACGGGACGAGTACGGGAGCCTGTCTCCCCGTCGCTTCCTCGCCCCGCCGGCGAAGAGCGGAGCCGTGAGCGACACGTCCGCCCGCGCCGACCATCCCAGCCGAAGCTCCCATCTCCCGCGCGCGGGCTTCAGCAGTCTCCCGCGCAGCGACGCTGGCGCCCTCCCTTGCCAGTTAACGTAACTGACAAGGGAATGCGCTCATCCTCGGGGTGAGACTGCTGCTGCACGGTGCCTCGCGGGAAAGCAAACACAGGGGGGGGGGGGGGCTGCAGGGCAGGTCCGCACATCATATGGGACGACGTTATCATGCATGCCAAAAAATTTTGCTTATACATTTTGCTGACACGTTTTGCCGACAAGACATAGCTATATAATGCTTTCGCATTAACAAGTTTTGCCTGCAAACATGGGAAAGCAATGGAAGGCGAATATGTAAACTGAGTACTATTTCTCACCGAAACGAAATAAAGAGGACATGCGCGCAGTCACTGCACGTTAAGTTAAAAAAATATGCATTCGTGGTTTCCGATTGTCACGCCGTATAATATCAGTAAAGAATCGCCTTCTATTGTGCTAAACCACTGGGCCTCATCAGTCGACACGGTGCCGCAGTGTAGCCGGTCTTGGCCTCTGTCAAGAGGTTTCCAACATCGTTACACAGAAGCTTCGAAATGAGCACGGCACTTTAACAGTGTGCCGCTGCCAAGAGAACTGCTGTGGCCAGAGGAGGCCGAAAACTCGCTTTGTTACGATAAACTTTATATTTTACGGTCTCACTCATATATTCGATGTCAAGAGCTCGCGAAATCGGCCAGAAGAGTTTGCTTTCAGCAAAGATACAACGCAGCAAAGGCTACAGGAACAAGAATAGTTGATAACGGCACAAGAACCTCGTCTCTATCCGCAAAACTGATACAAATGCGAGGCTAAAGCTGTATGTCCACCTTCGATGAACAGTTCGGTATCAGGAGCTTGCGAAATGTCTTCCACAGGGGTAAGTTAGCGCGGAACGACGTGCGGTTATTTCTCACGTAAAATCGTCAGCCGTTGTCCTACTTTCTTTATAGGTTTATTATGAGAAACGCACAGTGTATGCAGATGAAAAAAATGGTTATCCAATGCAGGCCCACAGCAAGTTGCGTATGCATGCCATCAGGTTGCGCTGAACCTAATACAAATACTGAAGAAGAAAATGTTGCCGCCGCGCAGAACTGATTCCATGTCCATGTCCAGCTCTCTCTGGCCAAATGTTTGAAAATTGGAAAATTGTAACACACTGTTAGGGAATATTGAAGGTAATGGTCTCTTACTCTGATATGTAACAAAATATTTCTGTTAAAGGGTTTCCATCGATCGCATCGAAGAGTTAAGACTTCCACAGAAAACCAATGGGGAACGCTTTTGATAATATAGCAAAAACACGAATAGAAAAAAATATACAAGACTGCTGTCAGGTGATCTGCGGATATATTGATTGTTATAGCGAACTCTTACATTATATGAAAAAACTGCGTTCATAAACGGTTCCGCGCTTAAAAATGCTTTTGTCCACAATTGTGTGCGGGAAGGGGCGTTGAAAGTCCCACGCCTATTTTTATTAATTGAAATAATCAATCTGTGAGGAATTATTTACTACTGTTCAAACACTAAGCATTCATCAGGCTACGACTAGTTTTGCAAGTTCTGAAAATTACTTGTAGTCAGCGGTCGTTTTCAAGATTCTGTGTTATCCGAGCGATTTCAACGGTTTATTAGGAATCATTACGTGCAACTTTGGTCAAATGTTTAGGGAATCCCCCAAGGCGGAGTAGATTTGTAATAAGGGAGTAATTGGTCATTGGCACCCACCCAAGCGCAGTCATAGGCTACACTTCGTTCCTACTTCGAGTTATTGATCAATTACCTCTCTCCCTACCATAAGCTTGCTGTCGTGCGCGGCTGGCTTGGACACATCCGGAGCCTCAAGTAATCACGTACGGAACGCCGCCTGTATGTGGACAAGAGTGCGTACGCTGTGATTCATTTCCTTTTGACTCCACATGGAACTAACGAGTCAAGCGGACGGCGACGGAGGGGAGTTCGGGGTGCGCAGACGACCCAGCTTGGCCGGGCCCCATTGTTCGCAGCCCGCTCCGAGAAGCAGCAACGAAGGCGCATCGCCTTTCATCCCTACCGCGGCGACGCTGCCCAAGGCCATTACCCGGGCGGCGGTCGTTCAGTGTGTGGCTAGGAGGCAATTTTGAAGACGCGTTCCTCATGTTCACTGTGAGCGCTTATCAGCTCCATATGACTGCCAGGCACTTCCTGTGCACGTGAGGCATCAGGAAGAATTGGGGAAAGGCGGCGCCTTAAGTGGCACGGCTTTCGACAATCTGTGCGGCCCTCGCATGCTCTTTAAGCGAGTAATCATGCCGCCCCGCGGGGGAGGATGGAGTGATCCGAGAGGGGAATTGTTAGTATTCGTGACAATGACCTGTCCCCTCTCCCCAATCTTTGATTGGGCGTGTTTTACGCTCCTCTGTCTCTTTTTCAATGTGTTTTCCTCTCCCATGTGTTTTATTGGATGTGTTTTCCTTTCCCCGGTCCTTGATTGGATGCGTGCTTGTGTTTTGACCTAATTGGTTGGTGTCCCCACTGAGGGCGGGGACTTAGGGATTAAAAGAAGACGTTTTGGTGGGACCGGGGGTTGATTTTGTCTGGTCACTCTGCGGATCAATCACTATGTACATAGTTGTTCTCCTTGTTGTACCTTCCGTTCTGTCTTAACTATTTTATGTGTGATTAAACAGTTTACTTCCTGAAGTTCCACGAGTAATGTGACTGAGCAAGTTTAGAACCTCAAGACGTCGGCATCCAACAACTTCTCTTTCCCCTTCGGGCTGACATCAAGGAAGAGAAAGGGGTAAAAGGAACGCAACTGGCGCAGTCGACAGAAATGCGACGTCTTCCTACTCGAGGCAACTGAAGGAGGGCGGAAGTACAAGGCGGCGGACGAGCTATAGCGTGGCACGTCCAGAGGAGAAGACTTCAAGAGTGACAGCTGGTCAACGCCGACGTGACGCTGAAGGTCCAAGTCAGCGGGCAGCTGAAGGAACCAGGTGACCAGAGTCAAGGAGGGCGCTGCTGATCAGGAGGCGCCGACGACGACGCGGATCAAGGAGACGAGTTCCAACCGGGACCGTGCGGCGCAGCGACCAACTTCCGGGCCAGTCTTCCATGCTGGGGCACCGGCAGCCTCGTAAAGCGGAGCTTCGGTAGCCAGGCGAGTACCTTTCTGTTTCTGTCGGGCTTGTGCTTATGCCAAAGCCTTGGGTTTTGAGAAGTGACAGTGTTAAACAGAAAGAGATGGAGAACGGGGCAGGAAACGGAGAGTTGGCAGCCGCGGGTCAGGCAAATGAGGGTCCGACGTACCCTCTGACAGTTAGCGCGCCGGTGCAACAAATTACCGAGTTGCAAGTGCAATTACGAATTGCTGAACTAGCGGTGGAAAAGGAGCGGTTGGCTTTGGAAAATACAAGGCTGAATCTTAAGCAGAGCGGAACAGCGGGTGGGCTTGGTGAGAGCGCGGGAGCGAGCGGAAGAATGGATGAGGACAGAAGGTTGAAATTTGCTAACCTTATGAAAGGCGTCCTCACGCCGATGCCGCTTCAAGAAGCCCTGGTACCAGGGTGGTTCGAGGACGTAGAGGCCATGTTGGGGTCATACGAAGCTCCAACCCAGTGGTGGGCTGGACTAGTTTTGCCACACCTAAGCGAGAGGGCACGCATGCTACTCACGCGGTTGTCCGCAGAGGAAAGGAGCGAGTACGCACTCCTGAAAGCTAAAGTGTTAGACGGCTTGAGGCTCACTGCCGCCGAATACAAGCGTCTTTACTCATCCGCGAACAAAACCCAAATGAGACGTGGGAGCAGTTTGCGGTACGCCTGCAGAACTACCTGGAATATTATTTAAACAGCTGTCAGGTAACTTCGTTAGAGGAGTTCAAACTGCTAGCCGTCGCGGACCGACTAAAGGAAGCCCTCAGTGCAGAGGCGAGAGCGCACGTTGCTCTAAATGATAAGCCAGGGTTCCTAAAACCTAGTGAGATTGTCACGCTGGCAGAAAACCACGACGAAAGCCGAAGATATAAGGTCGGGAAAGCAGCGAGCGCGGCGGTGGCGACGAACGAGGCAGTCGAGGTAACACAGCGCGACGGAACCCAGTCCCGACCAAACAACACGCGGCCCCGGGGACGTGGACAGTGTTTCCATTGCCACGGGCATGGGCACATCGCAAGATTTTGCCCGAAAAGACAAACCGCGGAAAAGCCAGACATGGGGGGCGGACGCGCAGACCAGAAATCAGTAATCGCCCGAATATCGATCCCCTTGCATGGCAGGGAGACAGTGCACGGCTCAGTGGAAAGGCAGCCCGCGGAGGAGAAGGTCAGCGCCGGAGAGGTGACATTGTTGAGTAGCGGGAACGCTATAAGTGCGCGCATTGACTCAGGGGCCGACATCACGGTCATCCGCAGGTCGCTCGTGCCGCGATATGAATGCGCGGGGGCAACAATAAAACTCACCGGGGCTTTCGGAAAGCAGGTTGTCGCGGAGCTGGCGTACGTTCCCCTAGTAACAACTCAGGGAGCACCGCGAGTATCATTTGACCCGTCGGAGCGGGGCATACTGTGTGCAGTCACAGACGAGCTTATAACTGGGATAAGCGCGTTAATCACTCCCGAAGACTATGAGCGGCTTCTGAGCGATCGTGTCCATGCGCAAGAACAGGGAGAAGCCGAGGGTTCTGACGAAGAAATCGAAGAGAGGGAGAAGCGGGTTGACGAGGTTCTAGCGGGCGCGGTAGCAGCAGATTGCAGCGAAGGGGAAACCGCGGTGGCACAGACGACGCGGCAACGGTTTCGCGAGGCGCAGATTGGAGACGAATCACTCCAGGAAGCGTGGGCTCAGGCTAGAGAGGGAACACACGGCATGGCGGTCCGGGACGAGCTTTTGTTCCGCCAGGAGCCTGTTGCTGGGCATCCATGTACTCAGCTTGTCCTCCCAACCGAGCGACGCGCAGAGGTGTTAAAAATAGCGCAGCGCCGAGATCTAGAGGCACTGATCGAGGAGAATGGCCAGGTTTTCAGCAGTAGGCCCGGCAAATGCACGCTAGGAGCGCACAAAATCGTGCTAAAGGAGGGTGCTCAGCCACGGGCTGGCCATGCGTACAAGGTCCCGATGGCGTATCGGAAGGAAGTGGAGAGGCAAGTAGATGAGCTCCTGGAGTGGGGACTAATATATCCCGTTGAGAGTCCTCATGCTCACCCAGTGGTTTGCGTCGCTAAAAAGGATGGGGGGCTGCGCCTGTGCTGCGATTATCGGAAGTTGAATGCGATAACCGAGCAGGACGCCTTTCCGATGAGCCTACCGTCCGAGCTGCTGTTCCGAGTAGCGAAGGCCAACTTCATCAGCCTAATAGACATGCTGAGAGGCTATTGGCAAATATCCCTTGACGAGCAGGCACAGGCCCTCACGGCATTCGTCACTCCGGTGGGGCAGTACGCATGGAGGGTCATGCCCTTCGGCCTTCGAAATGCGAGTTCGACATTTCAGAGGGTCATAAACCAGGTACTAGCACCGCACCGCGAGTACGCATGCGCCTACATAGATGATCTCGCGATTTATTCAGACACCTGGGAGGAGCATTTGAGGCACGTTCGGGCGGTGCTCGCTTCGATCGCAGCCGCCGGGTTCACCGTGAACGCAGGCAAATGTCATTTCGCGAGACGAGAAGTCGAATTTTTGGGCCATGTGGTTGGGTCGGGGAAGCACAGCGCTAATCCAGGAAAGGTCAAGGCAATAGACGAGATGCCGAGGCCCCAAACAAAGAAGGAGCTTAGAAGCTTTCTGGGCTTAGCTAACTATTACCGACAATATGTCCCCGACTATTCTCGCGTCGTGCTCCCTCTGACGAGCTTAACTAACAGGCGGACACCGCAGCTGCTCCCATGGGATGACGAGGCGCAGAAAGCTTTTGATGAGGTGAAAGCTTGCTTGAAGAACGCATCCTCACTTCATGCGCCTGACCCAAGTAAGGAGTTCGTGCTCGCAACCGATGCTTCGGACTACGCGGTGGGTGCCTGCCTTGCCCAGTGCGATGACGAGGGCCGCGAGCAGCCTATCGCTTTTCTGAGCAAAAAGCTAAGCTCGGCTCAGACCCGCTGGGCGACTATCAAGAAGGAGGCTTATGCCATCATTTGGGCATTGGGGCGACTTGAAGTCTGGTTGTGTGGCGCACAAATTAGGGTCATAACGGACCATAACCCGCTCAAATATTTGACGCTGAGGAGTCCGCACAGCGCCAAGCTGACACGCTGGGCACTCGCTCTGCAGAGATTCGATATCCGGGTCGAGCACAAAAAGGGGGAGCAAAACGCTAATGCCGATGCAATGTCGCGACTCGTAGCTGCCAACTAGAGGCGTGGGGGTATCCGGGGCCTGGAGTTATGTCATGTATGGAGGTGTACCCTGAGGCTTTGGCAACGCATATGGTTCGGCAGCGGCAGATGGTGCTTCTTCGGCTCCGGGCCCGCGGCACGTTGGTCTGTTTCGGTTTTCTGTGTGTGCTTCATTCCAAGATGTTATGCAGCACACTTGGTGGGGAGGTGTCGTGCGCGGCTGGCTTGGACACATCCGGAGCCTCAAGTAATCACGTACGGAACGCCGCCTGTATGTGGACAAGAGTGCGTACGCTGTGATCCATTTCCTTTTGACTCCACATGGAACTAACGAGTCAAGCGGACGGCGACGGAGGGGAGTTCGGGGTGCGCAGACGACCCAGCTTGGCCGGGCCCCATTGTTCGCAGCCCGCTCCGAGAAGCAGCAACGAAGGCGCGTCGCCTTTCGCCTTTCATCCCTACCGCGGCGACGCTGCCCAAGGCCATTACCCGGGCGGCGGTCGTTCAGTGTGTGGCTAGGAGGCAATTTTGAAGACGCGTTCCGCGTGTTCACTGTGAGCGCTTATCAGCTCCATATGAATGCCAGGCACTTCCTGTACACGTGGGGCATCAGGAAGAATTGGGGAGCGATGGCTGCTTAAGTGGCACGGCTTTCGACAATCTGTGCGGCCCTCGCATGCTCTTTAAGCGAGTAATCATGCCGCCCCGCGGGGGAGGATGGAGTGATCCGAGAGGGGAATTGTTAGTATTCGTGACAATGACCTGTCCCCTCTCCCCAATCTTTGATTGGGCGTGTTTTACGCTCCTCTGTCTCTTTTTCAATGTGTTTTCCTCTCCCATTAGTTTTATTGGATGTGTTTTTCTTTCCCCGGTCCTTGATTGGATGCGTGCTTGTGTTTTGACCTAATTGGTTGGTGTCCCCACTGAGGGCGGGGACTTAAGGATTAAAAGAAGACGTTTTGGTGGGACCGGGGGTTGATTTCGTCTGGTCACTCTGCGGATCAGTCACTATGTACATAGTTGTTCTCCTTGTTGTACCTTCCGTTCTGTCTTAACTATTTTATGTGTGATTAAACAGTTTACTTCCTGAAGTTCCACGAGTAATGTGACTGAGCAAGTTTAGAACCTCAAGACGTCGGCATCCAACAACTTCTACCTTTCCCCTTCGGGCTGACATCAAGGAAGAGAAAGGGGTAAAAGGAACACAACTGCTTGCCGTCCCGGTTAGCTCGGTTGGTAGAGCGACTGTTCTGGTGAAGCGGTGGTCACGGGTTTGAACCTCGGATAGGGACGAATTTTTCTTTAACTGCAAAGTTTTTGAGAAAGGTGTATAGCTTTCCTTTGTAGCCGTATGGCTGCGCTTGAGTGGATGCCAATCAGTAATTACTCTCTTATTTCTTGCAACTTTAATCTCTAACGATTCGCCAATAATATGAATGGCGAAAGTTGGAGCGAATAAGTTAGAGAGGGCCGCCAACCTCAGCTGCACCACACCCTTTTAATTCGGGGAATATTTAAAACAGGGAATCTCCTTCCAGGATACGGGATTCTCAATTTTACAGACGGTAAAAGAAATGGTGGACGCTTACGCCTCGCCTTTAAGAGTGGAACGCGAGAGCGTGTTCAAGTACACGAAGACAATTCACTAAGTCAAAGGCCACAACGAATTCACTAGGTACACTTTTATTCAGTTCAAACCAAGAGAATTGTATGGCTAGAATGAGTTTGAACAGTAGTGGTCCTCACTCTTAGTGCTGTATTGTTCATGACATATTGGCACTCACTCTTAGTGCCGTAAGGTTCATTGCCTTTTTTCTATTTCTTTGTTGCTGAGATGTGTATGGTAATGGTGTATTCGCTATACGCCCCTGACTGTTTTCTCGTGCTTCCTTGCTTGTGTGCGTTGATTTGCGACTGTTTTCTTAACGTTTGTAGATACTTCATGTACATAAAACATGGCATTATTGCTATAAATCGTATGTTGAAAAATTAAAAGCCTTCGTAGCGTCTTCTACGCCTGCTCGCCTCGCAGTCTTAAGGACATGGGTTCGATTCCTCGTGTGTTCATAATTTCTTTCTATTTGGACGTCATCGTGTTACAACGCCAACAACGCCGCCACCGGATTTTCTGCGGCATGGGCTCTTTAACGCTGTCGCGTGAACACTCAAGGCCGAGTTCACTGAACTTCGACAAAAGGACCCAGGTACAGCTACAAGCGCTATCATCAAATACTTTCTGGCACAAATGTCGACGGGAGCAGAGAGACCGTTAACTTTTTACTGTCGTTGGCTTTACTTTGCTCACAGTAATCTAGAACTATGCTCTCAAAGCGGGCATGACGATTTAAGAAAGGAAACAGGATACCAGGCAGCAGCACCGGTACCAGAACTGATAATTCACAGCGAGCGTTCTGTCGCTGCGTTATATGCAGACCGCGAGGGAGGAAACACATCCGCGATTGTCGCCTTGACAACCGGCGACGAATTGCGAAGATAAGAGCGAGCCTTGTGCGGGACCCGCTTGTGCTGCAGTTCTTTCAGTCGGAAGTTGCTGCGAACGGTGTAGTACACGTCTCGGAAACATGCGGTACACGCTGGTCGGATTTTCCGCGGAGTTCGACTGGAAGCCCCTGTGCTTTGTGAAGCCTCTTCCGCCGAACACGGTGTGCGGTGGGTGTGGTCTGGTGCGGCCGAAGACAGCGTTGCTCCCGTGCGGGCACACGTTCTGCAGCTGCTGCTACGAACAGTGCGCCAAAGAAGGACTGCACGGCTGTCCTTTCGATGGCTACGAGTGCGAGGACGAAGACATCGAATGGAGGGAGTTCTCAGTCGACGAGCTGCTGAAAAGAGAGGTAAGCAAGGACGGAAGCGGGCGTTTTTGTATCGATATCGCACCGTTGCACGGATACTGTTACTGCATGCGGAGTATGCGTCGATATGCTATTATCCTAGCATATCGAAATGAGGTGCCCGGCACACTTCGTTCCGAAAGAGAATGTAACCAGGATGAGCTTAAATAGTAAAGACATATTTCTCAGGGGTCTTGCTTCTCGCATTTATATAAACATGCAAGGGTAGCAAGGTGTATCTCAGGGGCACCGGCTACTTCTTTTTCACAGGGGAAAAAATTGCTCAGAATTGACATGATAGAAAACTTCTGATGCGCAATAAAAATATCACAAAACAAGGCATTAGTAATGTGAACAGCCACTGCCAGCAAAGAGAGCCAGCTGTTTCAGTTTGAAACAAGAAGCAGTCAATCACTACTATGGAATGGCAACTCCATATGTGGTTTTACTGAGAAAATATCCCATCAGCGATGACATAATGCGCGTTGGCATGACAGCCAAATTCTTAATGACGACAGGTGCTAATATTTCGTAACAGTCGCAATCGTTTCACGTCTTAATGAGCGGGAGAGGTGTTCCCAGAAAGCATTCCTGTTTTTGCTTCACTGCATTCTGTGAAGAGAAAAGTGTACAACAGCTGTATCTAACCGGCACTCCCCTTCGCGACAGAAACATGGAGGCTAACGAAAAGGGTTCAGCTCACGTTAAGGACAACGCAGAGAGCTATGGAAAGAAAATGATGTGGTGTAGCGTTAAGAGGCAGGAATAGGGCAGAGTGGCTGTGGGAACAAACTCGGGTCAACGACATCCTGGTCGAAATCAAGAGGAAGAAATGGGCTTGGGAAGGGCATGTGATGCGAAGACAAGATGACCGCTGGTCCTTGAGGGTAACGGAGTGGATTCCAAGAGAAGGCAATCATAACAGGGGGCGGCAGATGGTTAGGTGGGCGGATGAGATTAAAAAGTTTGCAGGCATAGTGTGGATGCAGCTGGCAAAGGACAGGGTTAATTGGAAAGACATGGGAGAGGCCTTTCTTTGCCCTGCAGTGGGCGTAGTCAGGCTGAGGATGATGGTGATTCTCTTTTGAATGCCTTCTGCTTCGTGCTGACGTTTTCTACGCTCTCGCACAAGCGCCGCCCTCCTAGCAGGACCCGCGTCCGAGACGGGAATTCCCGAAGGTGAATGTTCGCCCTTTGCTCGCAGTCGCCGCTCTCGCTGCTGCGAAGACTTCGGCGTCCGCCGTCGCTCGGTATGGCTACGCCACCGATCGGCATCTCGCTCGGCAGCGAGCACAACTGGATCTTGTCTACGGCGAGCCTCCAGAGCCTGACGATGGGCCTCCGAATCGCCCGAAGGAGCGCGGCTCGTAATGTGCTGCGCCATGCGCGCGCGCGCCGGTTCTCCTGTTTTATTTTCGGAGGGCGCGCGCCGAGGGGGGGGGGGGGGGGGGGGGGGGGTTGCACGAAGGCATGGACGGCGAAGCGCGTAGCTGCGCATGGGGGAAACGGCTAGGAGAAAGTGAATAAAATGGCAAAGAAAAAAATGTGCTCTCCGGAGTATAGGGTTAGAGCGCTACCTGGAAAAGGGCACAGCCGGGAGAAGAGTTGTAGGGATGCCAGTCATGAAATAGGAGACGGGGGCCGAAACATGTGAAAGGGGTTTGGAATTCTCGGAGATTGAGTCATGGGCAGTTCAGAAGGCAATTGAGAGTTATAGCATATCGTTGCTGTGTTTGTGTTACCATTTACAGGGCCCGGCTAGCGACATCTGCGCATGCGCCGCCACTTACCGGTCCCCTAGCACTTTACGGAATCTCTTTTAGCGTTGCGGAGAGTTACGTTCACACTTGCCCAAAAATCCGGCGAGCGTAGCGGATTCGGGCGCTTTTGACGCCGAGGGAGGCGGAAAGCGGCGCGGCGAGGGCGATCGGGCTGGACACAAATTCTTCGCGTTCGCCGCCGCCGCGGCGAAAAACATGACGACGCCCTTCGACGCCATGTTTTTCGATGCCAGGACCCATCGCCTCAGAATGAACTAGTCGTTTTTGCGGCCTTTTTCAGCGCGTTCACTGGCTATAAATCTGACACCGGTACATCGCTTCGTCTCACCTCACCTATAATCAAAAGTATAATGTGCTTCATTTTTTTTTAGTTAGAGCAACGATTCTGCCGCTACTAGGCTTAAGAGGAGCGCCGGTTTTGTTGACAGTACTAGTTGCCGTCCTGACAAGCAGACGGCGCCACTAGGCTGGAAGTTTCGTTGCGAGCCTGTCTGCATACGCTGAACTAAAGATGGGAATGCGCTTGCTTTTACGTACGCAAGCGTGCATACGGTTATGCTACACAGACAGTATCGATTTACGGTCTTTTCTAACCATATCTGAGTGCACCGCGAGCGGTGACGTGGTGGCCGGGAAGTGTGTGGAAAAACGAGAAACAGCAGCGGCGCGGCGGTTCCGCCCCGCCCGGGCGTCAACAGATGAGAACGGGCCCTAGTTTTTCCGGCGAGCGAATCCGCTTCGCTCACCGGGTTTTTGGACAAGTGTGACCGCGCCCTTAGCGTTCGCTCGTAAACAAACATGGCGGCGCCCTGCACGGCCGCTTCGGACCAAATACAGCACCGCCGCAGCGTTCTTCGGCGCCATTTCTCGCTTTAATTGAAGGCATTCGCTTTTAATTTGCAAACTCTCATTAATACGTGGAAGATTGAGTAATAACTAGGACATGTTTTTTAGATTATTAGTCAATTTTTGAGCAGTCAAGCCTGACTGTATGTCGTGTACATAGGCAAAGAGCAACGACTACACTGCAGCTCTTCAGTTTCATGCCCGATTTAAGTTTTCTATATTTTCATGATTTTTTCTTCGAAAAAAAAAAACTGGCAATTCTCTTATTATATTCATCAGTAATTGCAGAAGATAAAATGTTTCTCCGGCCCGGAGTTGGCGCGCTTTAACTTACTTCCACTAGATGGCGCCACTGTGTTTACATCCAAACACATAATGAAGCGGCGATGCGGCACGGCGAACAAAGTGTCATAGTTGTGCTTTTTAGAGCGCTCGCAACGCAACGTGCGCTGTGTATGCAAGCTTACTGAGGTTTACGTAGTGAAATTGTCTACTGGCAAGGGCAGGCAACGGCGTCTAGCTTCACGAGCACATTTGAAAAGCCGCTGAGTCGGCTGTTAGCTGCAGTGTAGTCGGTACGTCTTTATATGCAGAGAAAAAGATTATTAAAGTGTAGCATCTCACTTCATAGAAATGATTGCAATGCATCCGTACTTTTTTTCATTAAAAGCTGGGCATCTGCCATTATCACTCGTTTTATCCTTACGGTAACTTGTTACGGGAAAGACGGAAACTAAAACGTCTTCAGGCGTGCGCCGCGCTAAGCGGAAAGTCCGGCGTCCGGTAACACGGTAAACGGTGACGTAAACACGGTAACGATATGCTATGACTCTCTAATATCTAAAAGAAACAAGGGTATGAAAAACGTGGAAGCCTTAAAGTAGTTTTGCAAAGCCACAGGAAAAGCATCATGTTCGGCGATCGAAAACGTCCATGCGGAAAACATGGAGCTTCGAGATGGATTTCTCCATATCGACTCTAGACACTCGCGTATTTTGTGGGGCCATGTGTTAGTTCAAGATGGCTTAAAATTTTACGAGAAAAATAGTGGCCTTGGTGGCTAAGTGGTAATAACGCTCGGCTGCTGACCCAAAAGACGCGGGTTGGATCCCGGCCGCGGCGGTCGATTTTCGATGAAGGCGAAATTCTGGAGGCCGGTGTACTGTGCGATGTCAGAGCACGTTAAAGAATCCCAGGTGGTCGAAATTTCCAGATTCCTTCACTTCGGCGTCCCTCATAGCCTGAGTCGCTTTGGGACGTTAAAGCCCCATGAACTAAACTCTACCAAACCAAGCCGTTACCATAGAATAACAAAATATAAAACAATAAATAAAATATTACTCCAGAAAGTTGGCACTCTTTCAGAGTATTATATATGGGCCATGTAGCAAACAAGCTAGGTTAGTATGCGTCTGAAATCATTTGTCAGTAGATTTATTCGCTGGTCTTTGAAGAATCCTCATTTTTTTTTTTGGTGTGGAAGTTTCACGTAAGTAATAAAAAACAAACGAAAAACTGTTGAATTGTGATTCTGAACTATTTACGAAGCTTTTCATCAATAAATGTAAAGTTCGAAAGCAAAGAAAAAATAATTTGCGAGCAAACAAGCAAAGACCTGAGCAAGAGCTATAGGCCTCAATGCAAATTACGAACCAGAACAATATTGGATTGGATTGGAGCAAACTTTATTTGTGCCTGCAGTTAGGCGCTCGCGCGCCCCGACGAGGGCCTACGTCGTCTACGAGGTTGCCGTTACTCGGCGCGGGTCTCCGCTCGCCGTCGCTGGCTCGCTGGGTTCCTGCCTTTCGAGCGTCCCGAGGACCTGCTGGACGGCCCATAGCTATTGGTATTGGTCGTTGCTCTTCGCGGCTGCCTCCAGCCGCGGCGGGATTGTTCTTGATCTTGCTTCCTTTGGATTTTTGATGCAGTCCCACAAGATGTGCGTGTGATCTGCCGTCTCCCTCCGGCAGACTCTGCATGTATCGGTCGGGTAGGTCTCGGGGTACATGCGATGCATCAGTCCCGGGCTCGGTAGCGATCCGGTCTGGAGCTGTCTCAGTAGTACCGCCTCCGCTCGACTCAGCCTCGGGAGTGGGGGTGGGAGAGTCCTGCGAGCCAGGCGGTAGGCCTTCTGATTTCGCTGCAGTCCGTCATGCGGTCCTTGGCTCCGAACCACGTCGGACGGTGTGTTGCCGGGGCGCGGTTGGTTAGCGCTCGCGCCGCTGCGTGTGCCGTCTCATTGTGGTTCTCACTGCGTTCCGACGCGTCGCCCGCGTGCGCCGGAAACCACTTGATTCTTACTCTTCTGTCTTGCAGTTTGGTCGCTCGTAGTACGCGCTCGGCCTCCCTGCAGACTTGGCCTTTGGCGAAGTTTCGCACCGCCTGCCTCGAGTCACTCAGCACCGTGTAGCAGTCTGCGTCGGCGATGGCCACCTCCTCCGCTTGTTCCGCTCCGGCGCTTCTCACGCTCGCTGCCGTCCTCGTGGCGCCGGTCGACGCCTCTATGACGACCGCTGCGAAGGCGTTCCGTTGGTATTCGGCCGCGTCCACGTACCGCGCGTGCTCGTCTTTGGCGTGCAGGTCGATGAGAGCCTTGGCCCTCGCTGCTCTTCTTCCCTTGTTAAGCTCGGGGTTCATGTTCTTGGGTATGGGGTCGATTCTGGTCTGGCGTCGGACCTCTTCGGGGACGGCGAGCTTCATCTCCGCCTCGTTCGAGTGTCCTATTCCCAGGTCGTCCAGTATCTTCCTCCCGGCTTTGGTCGTTGACAGCCGCTCCAGTTGAGAGGTCCGTTGCGCTTCGGCTATTTCTTCGAGCGTGTTGTGCATCCCGAGTTGTAAGAGGCGGGTCGTGCTCGTGGACTCGAGCAGGCCCAGCGTCGTCTTGTACGCTCTTCTGATGATTACATTGATTTTGTTGCGTTCGTGCTGCAGCCATCTGTGGTAGGCTGCAACGTACGCGACGTGGCTGATGATGAAGGATTGAACGAGCCTGATTAGGCTCTCCTCTCTCATGCCAGCATTCCGGGCAGTGACTCTTCTGAGGAGTCGCATAGCGTTGGCCGCTTTTGCCGTGAGACGGGCGATGGTTTCGCCGTTTCTTCCATGCTTTTCGATGACCATGCCTAGGATCCTGATTTTGCTGACCTCGGGGATCACGTTGCGGATTTGGTAACGATTCTGATTTTTTCGCATTCGCGTTGTCTGGTCTTGCCTCTGCGATTGTTGGTAGGTGGGAGTATGAGGAGCTTCGATTTGCTGGTCTTCTATCGCGTCGACGGCGGCTTGCAGCGCGCCCTCGATGGGGGCGTCGCTGCCGCCTGTCACCCACAGTGTGATATCGTCCGCGTAGATGGTGTGCCTGACGCCTTCGATGTCCGCGAGCTTCTCGGCCACTCCGATCATTACCACGTTGAACACCATCGGCGAAATGACCGATCGCTGTGGTGTGTCGGTGCTCCCGAGCTTCTTCTCTTGCGTTTGTAGGTCGCCTGCTCGTAGCTCGGCGGTCCTGTCCGTGAGGAAGTCCTTGATGTAGTTGTAGGATCTTTCGCCGATGTTGAGCTTAAAGACTCGGGACAGGATCGCCGAGTGTTTCACATTATCGAAGGCGCTCTTTAGGTCGAGCCCCAGGATTGCCTTGTTGTCGCGGGCGCTGCCGCCATCGTCTATGATTTGGTATTTGAGCTGCAGCATCGCGTCCTACGTGCTTAGGTGCTGTCTGAAGCCGATCACCGTGGCCGGGTACAGCCCTTCTCGTTCCAGGTAGTCTTGCCACCTGTTGAGCAGGACGTGCTCCAGCACCTTGCCCACGCAGGACGTGAGCGAGATGGGCCGGAGGTTGTCCGTGTCCGGTGGCTTCTCCGGCTTGGGTATCAGGATAGTCTCGGCTGTCTTCCACTGCTTTGGTAGCGCGGCCGCTCTCCAGCACTTGTTGAAGTATTTTGCGAGGTTCTCAATCGAGCCGTCGTCGAGGTTCTTGAGCGCCTTGTAGAATAGAATAGAATACTCAAAAACATCAATTTACAACATGATGATTTGGAGGAAAGGAAGTAAAAAGCAAATCGGAAAACATATGGAAAGGCGCGATCACTGGGAACGACGTACGGAAGCGTAGGAATCTCTCAGCGCGCGGCCGCGTGCGTTTATGAATCAGCGGCCTAATATTTCTTTCGTGCCCAACTTATAACTGTAAATTAAGAGGCCACCGCTTCGTTTCTGGACGTTTCTAAAATAGCGCACAAAGGCGGTTTAGCGAATACACTTGCACTAAGTTATTACGCTTGATTTAGGATCTCCATACAGCAGACACCCGCTGCGCAGTGTGGCCGTGAATTCTCTAGAGTGAAGCAAAAAAAGTGCTTTTTAATTAAAAAAATTATGAAATGAAAGTTATTTGATTTTTTTAGAAGGACGCCTCCTTGGGCTGGTTTTGAGATAATCGCGCAAGCAGAGCGTGCAGAAACGCTTTCAAATACCTAAACTCTATGAAAAATAGGCGGGCTGTTATGGCCTGAAACCGGACAAAAACAGCGTTAGCTGTGTCTGTCCACATCTGAAAAAAAAGAAAATATTTTGTTGTTTAGCGTCATGGCTTAGCCATACACAATTACACGCATCATTACCGCCGGGTCATGCCAGCGAGCATTTGTTAATTACTAAATTTACGGGACCTTTCGACAGAAATTTGAGTGGTTAGTTGCAGTCGCTTCAATTTGCCTGGAATTAACGAGATAAATCTATAGATCTGTAGTGGTTTGTCTGGATGGTGTCGTCGTTGGTCTTATGCGAAAGACCGGTTCCACTTGGCGGAATATGCACAGTCCACTGCCCACCACCGAAGTTGTTGTCACGTTATTGTACCACTCAAAATCAGCGAACCAGAACAAAACTCGACGGCAGCAGCACCACTGAGATATAGCGAGCGAATGCGTTTGGAATGATTCCGAATGCGTTTCGAAATTGTTGTGAAGCTCATTAGAACTCAGTTTGGTCCAAATGCCGTTCTAAGTGTCGAATACCATTTGACTGAAATGGCACTTAAAAGTCCGTGTAGCGTGGGTATTATGACAGAATTGCACTAGTACTAGTAGTAAAGTAACAGCTCAGCGATACTACTCTAATACTGCTCAAATGCTATGATGTGCTTCAGGAACATGCCTTTTGATCTCAAGGATCAACATAAAAAATCTAGTGTGGCCACGTATACATACCAATTATAGTTAAACTGAGATAAGACAGGCCTATTCAGGTCTCAAACCTCTTATATAGAGCTCAGGTCAGTTTCTGCGAGTTCAAAAGATTATAAACGGTCTCTGTTGTGGCAATATTGAATGAACAAGCCTTGTCGTTTTAGCAGATGGCATAAGGTTGACCAACGTTGGCCAGTATATTTTTATCACTGGATGAGTGACGGCAAAGCTAGGCCAATATCCACAGCTTTCTATAATGGCATAGCCAATTCTCGCAAACAGCGGGGGAACTCTGGCTAACATGGCTTGTGATAGCGAATATTCCAAGATGACCCAGCCACCAATGGCAAAGAGTGGGAGAATTTTGGCTTACGTGGCACAATATAGCCATAAAGTGATGACGGCATATCCAGTACTAGTAAAGTGACGGAGAACCAGGGCCATCATTGGATGTGTTAGTGAGTGGTCAAGCCAATATCAGATGCCCAATGGCAACTATGGGCCTACTTAGGGCCATGATTTGCCAACGGATTTCTAATATTGGCTCGCTGTAATATGCTACCTGCGTCCTTCCCTGGTTATGTTTTGAGGTTTAGAGAGCATGTGCTGCACCCTCAAGCTGTGGGTCAGTGGCTTTGGCGCTCAGGTGCCGACCCTAAAGTCACGTGCTCGACCCCAGCTGCGGCGCCTGTATTTCAGTGGAGGAGAAATGCACAAACGCCCGTATGATGTCAGTGGAAGTTAATGAAGTGTTGCTTCCGGGCGTTGCGTTACAAGGTTACAGACCTAAAATTTTCCATCGTGTTTTCTTCTTTGTAATGATGAGTAAGGCGTTAGTATTTATGCATTACCACGCGCTATTCTGCTACGAGCGCTAAATATTTTTAATACAATTTATTTCTCGCGCAGTTTTGGTTTCAACAGACGAACGATGACTGTGACGTCAAATTACTGTTACAGATCACGCGAGGCATGCAAAACTTCAGTATAATCGCTGCTTCTACATTCGTTGTCATTACGGCTCTCCAAGAAGGCTGGCTTCAACACTTGAGATAAAACTATGAAACAGCGATTATATCGGAGTTTTTCCATCCCTCACGTGACCTATAACCACACTTTGACGTCACAACCATCTTTCGGCTGCTGAAACCAGAACCGGGAAACAGCATGAAAGGAAAATTCAAATATATATTAGTTAGCGGTCGTAGGTGAATTGCACTTGGTGATTCATGCATAGTAGTGTATTCCGCATCATTGTAAGGAAGAAAACATTCTACCCAAATTAGGTGCCCTATAATCATTTAAAACTCGCAATTCACAGTTCAAAAAGGGTGCGCTGCGGAGTCTCCAGCTCCTGAAGACCTAACTTTAAACAATGAATGTTCGATTTTTGCAGGTCCGATGCTGGAACGAAGAACACGGTTGCCAGTGCGTGACGCCTGCTTCGGAGATCGCCCAGCACTTCCTTCACGAATGTGGTCACCACTCCGTTTCCTGCCCCAAGTGCTGTGCCACCGTTCCTTGTAGTGGCGTAATCGCCCACTTGAAATCGGGATTCTGCAATTCCGGAACGGCTCCGGCCTCTGATAGCCAACTTCACTCAGGTTTAAGGAACGAAAGAGCATTTAGCACTCTTTTTCGAGGGTGCCTTGAAAAAGAAACCGCCGAGGGCAAAGAACTTCTGGTGCGAATACTCAAAGATATCACCACACAAGGCGATCGTCTAAACGAAATCTCTCATGGCATAAACAGTTCAAAAGAAGCCCTGAGACAAGAACTGGCGGATGGAGCAAAGCAAAATGAGAATAGTTCGACGCAAATCATGCGCGGAATCGAGGCATCCAACCGGCAACTCGAATTGTTATCCGGGAGCATGATAACATTGGAAAAAATCCTCAGAGAATCGCAGCATAAGTTGTTGGACGTCGCAGCTGCTATTAAAGCCGTCAGAGCTGGCGAGAATGAAAACAGTCAGAAGGCGCTGGACTACATCAAAAACATTAACCGGCGCACAGAGCAGCGTGTGGCACTTTGCAAGTTTTTTGTCACAAATGTGGAATCACTACAGGAGAATGCGATGAAAGAAGGCTTAGCCATGTACGATAGCCAGCAGGTGTACTTGCGCGGATATTGCATCTCACCTGGAGTGTGTCTGCATAAGGACGGCGAAACTACAAAACTGAAAGCAATGCTCTGCCTCCACAAGGGCGACATGGACGACTCTCTTGTGTGGCCATTCGAGCACACGATAAGGCTGTGTGTCGTGCATCCCATATATGGTGAAGAACGCGTGGTTCAGAACAAGACTTCTCGTTCTCTAAAATACTACCAAAAGCCAACAACGGCCAGTAACGAAGCTGTTATGTTTTCTGAAGAGACGCTTGATATGAAGAGCCTTATCACAGATGGTTACGTAGAAAAGAATCAGCTTCGTATAAGATTCGAGCTTCTTCCATGATGAGGGCTTTAATGAAACAGGTTGCATTTGGCAACACGCTTACATTTCCTAACCACTGCTTCCCACTGCTATTTGTCACACCGCAGCATTTTGCGAAAGCTGCCAAAGCATTCCTCGCTTTGTTTCTTTTCTTTATATTCTGTGTCAATGATCGATGTAGTAAAGTGACTTTCTTGCCAAATTTCCGATTCTCTGTTAGTATTCCGAATACGGAGTCAAGTCACAAATAAAAGAATGTGTGTAACACATACAATCATGTTCATGTCGCTTCGAGGAGTTAAACCCAACGTAACACATACCAACATTAATGAGGTTTTCTTTTCTAGTTCAGAACACTGTAACTTTCTGTGGGAAAACCCCTGGGGGTATGCTATATATGCGAAAGTATACGCTTTTTTTTTGCCGAAGTGAGCTGTTGCTTGCCTAGATATTTTGGTTATAATTAGTTGCAGCAGACCGCGCTTGTCGAAATCTGTCCCATCGACTCACCAGACACCATAACGACTCTGAGGCGTTTGACAGATTTATTAACACACCGGGGCGCTAAAGTTGCCCAATGTCTAACAAAAAAACACGAAGAATGCCAAAAAAGCGATCAAGGAGCGTGAACTTGCACCCTGAACAACAAAGCAGACGATGTCCATAGAAGTTCCGCCATTTTTGTGGCTGTAAAAGGAAAAGCGGATGGAAATATGCGATAAATGAAGAAAATAAGATATGCTATCGTCTAAAGCATTTGTTTTGTAGGTTACGCCTTCTAACTGACCGGGTCAGCAAGTCGTTCTCTGCGCTACGAGAGATGCACGAACAACAAAATCTCCGGTTTATTCCAGACCAATCGGCATGTGGCCACGGGCAGGCAACAATGCAACGCTGTATTAACCACAGCAAACTTTTCCAAAACGTCTGAGCTGTATAAAACAAATGAAAACCACGCGGTGTGGTACAAGGAGCAGGTCTGCAGACATTTCAGCCATTAAAGCCAACCAACGCCTCTATTCACGACTCGCTGCGTGTTCTGCGATGCTGCACGCTGCGAAGGCGACGTTTCTTATGGGCATCGCGTCGCCGACAGGTACAGGGTTGCTCAAAAGTTACCAGGCCTGCTTTTATTCGGCATATCCTGGCGATGAGGATGCCGAAAAAGCTATCAAGGCAGTAAGAGGTTAGAAGGATTCTTCTTTTACTCTACGCAGATATTATGAGCTTCGCGAGTGTCTCTGCCTGTCTACGCTCCATAAAAGCAGAGCCTGTGGCCTGGGGACTTCTGACCGACCCTGTACGTTCTTGCGGCAGTCCCCACAAGAAGGCGCCACATAATAATAATAATAATTGGTTTCTTTCGAGAAAGGAAATGGCGCAGTATCTGTCTCATATATCGTTGGACACCTGAACCGCGCCGTCAGTGAAGGGATAAGGGAGGGAGTGAAAGAAGACAGGAAGAAGGAGGTGCCGTAGTGGAGGGCTCCGGAATAATTTCGACCACCCGGGGATCTTTAACGTGCACTGACATCGCACAGCACACGGGCGCCTTAGCGTTTTTCCTCCATAAAAACGCAGCCGCCGCGGTCGGGTTCGAACCCGGGAACTCCGTATCAGGAGTCGAGCGCCCTAACCACTGAGCCACCACGCGGATGGCGCCACATGCACACGTCAAAATCTTTTGTGAGCGACTTAAAGGAGTACAGACGCCTAATTCTGGTGCCATGTTTTCTTCTCTACAATAACGCTGAGAGATACTACTATGCATGAATCACCACACGCTATTCACCTACGACCACTAATTTATGATCGAATTTCTTCTGTCACGCCGTATTGGTTTTGGTTTCAACATCCGGAAGATGGCTGTGATGTCAACGAGTGGTTATATGTCACGTTGTCCATGGAAAAACAGCGGTATATTAATTGTTTCATCGTTTTAATTCAGTAAAGTGTGGAAGCCAGCCTTTCTCAAGAGCCGGGATGACAAGGAATGTAGAAGCAGCGATTATATTGCGGTTTTTGCAAGCCTCACGTGACCAATATCCACATTGGGACGTCACAGACATCGTTTCCTGTTGAAACCGAAACAGCACGAGAAATAAATTCTATTATATATTATATAGCGCTCGCACGAGAATACCACATGGTAATTCAGGTATAATAATGCCTTACGCATCATTTCAAAGAAGAAAGCACGCACCTAAAATTTAGGTGTCGATACTTCTTTACGGTTGGAAATACGATTGAAAGGGCTCCAATAACGGGATGCTTCTGTATTTCATAAAAAAATATACAACAAACAAAAAATAACGTGTTAGCCTTATACAAATGATTAACAATGCTATTATAAGCTTGACTCCTATTTTTTACGCTGATAATTAGAAACTTTATAACCATTTGTGCAAAAGGGTATGAATCGCACTTGGATGGAAGTGGGTCGATTCTCGAAAAATAAAAAAAAAATGGGTCCAGGGTTTATTTCTTTGAACGTGGTTCCCGGCCCTTCCTGGGGATTCAACAGCCAGAGAAACACAGCGAATATTCGTATCTTTGGATAAGCTCGTTTCATCAAAAAAAAAAAAACCGAAATGAGGTGGAGCTTCGGGTTCTTAAATTAATGTATGAAAAAGCTGTAATTTGCAGTCAAAGGGCGGTGAATTTCAGCTCCATACACGACTTACAGCGCCGTGTCATGGGGGCTGCCATATTTCCTCACGTGGTCACGCCGCCATTACGCCCCTCCTGACTGCTCGGCGCCTTCCTTGCCATGACGGCTGTTGCGTTTGCTGGTTCGGTTCCGAGAGCCTGTGTTTCGGCTGGTACCGTTGTAAAGGAGTGGGCGGGCGACACTCTAGGATTTGGCCAAAGCTTCAAACGACATGTTAGAACCCTAATTTGATCACTTGAGCCGTGAAAACGTAATAGGGCTTCTTGTCGCGTGCGGAGAGCCGCTCTGCATTCGGCCTCTTCGAACCATCGAATGGATCGCCTGAATGGTCTATTTTGCTTCCGCTGAATGCTTCGATGAGTGCTTTTTATCGTTATCTAAAACAAGATTTAATGCTCCTGCGGCAGCGCAGGGCGTTGTCGTATTGGGGCATGCATGCAGACGATAAAACGTTCACATGCACATCGTACGCATTTGTTTACAGCCTGGTAGCAGTACTTCGCTGGCGCAAAATATCTTCTACTGATTTGTTATACACAGGAACGTGACAGAAATAAGGTCTGTACAAAAATGTTGACTGCCATGGCAGCAACGTCATGCAAGAAACAGCGTTCACTAGCTGGCGTGAATCTGTTTCCGAGGTTTAATTCCACTGCATAAATATAACAACGCGCGCATGGCAACGTGTCTATGCTACGCTAAGTTCACATTTGCGTCAGCGTCACACAAAATTGTAATACGCTCGAGGCTCGATTTGCGGACATGAAAATGCTCGAGGTTTCGTTGGTGGTAAGTAATGAACTTAGCTGTGAGCGCTGACCTGCGAGGTAACTTTCAGAGTCGGCGGAAAAGCTTGTTCATGCGGCTATGTGTGGTTGATCTCGACGACTTTCGAAGACCGAAACGTTTCTTTCTAGATTAGCTATCTAGAATTGGCGGACGTGTTTGCTTTGTTCGTCCGTTCGGAAAGGGTGAATGGCGAACGAGGGCCAACAGGAGCAGTACGCCCTTGTGAACTTCGGGGCTGCGAAGCTCGCAAACGATCTCATACCACACCTGTAACTCTCCTGCAATCCGCACAACAGCACGTATTTCCTGTGCGTTTCCGTAACTTCGTAGAAAAAACACATTCGCTTAAATGATGTCCTGTTCTTGCTTATCAAATGTACATAAATGGCTATGGCGGAAAACATTCATCTCTATTTGGCCTTCTTGGACATAAGCAGGGAGTACGACAGAGGGAGCTCCTCTGCTCCATAATCAACGCGCAAACTATCGTTCAAGGGAACGGAATTGTCAAAGTAAATACACCACTATACTGAAATTGATATTGCAAGGAGGGAAGAGTGTGTAAGCAGTATAGGTACAGACAAAGGACTAAGGCAGGGTTGTCGGTTTTGTCCGCTGCTGATCACGACTTTTATAATAAATAAAGAAATAATGGCGCTAAAAATGAAGTCCGGAAAGCCTCCTTCTCCCGAAGTATGAACCAGGGTCGGATAATCTTTCTGACAATCAGATAATAGTAGAATAGCGTCCGCCACTAATAAAGCCGGTAGCGTCTCTCTGATCTGCCACCACCGCCACCACCACCATCACCATCGCCATCATCACCACAACCACCACAACCACCACAACCACCACCACCACCACCACCATCATCATCACCATCATCATCGTCACCACCATCATCATAATGATCATCAGGATGACTACACGTACTGCAGGGTAAAGGCCTCTGCTATGTCTCTCCAATTAACAATGTTCTTAGTCAGCTGCGCCCACCCTACGCCTGCAAACTTCCTTATATCATTACCCAACTAACCTTCTGCCGACCCCTTCTACGCTTGTTTTGTCTTAGAATCCACTCCGTTACCATTAGGGACCAGCAGTTATCTTGCCTTCGCAAAACATGTCCAGCCCAAACCCATTTCTTCCTCTTGATTTCGACTAGGATGTCATTGAGCAGCATTTGATCCCTCACCCGCCCTGCCCCCTTCCGGTCTCTTAACGTTACACCTATCATTTTTCTATCCCTTTTGTTCGGGGTAAGAGCGCCGCGAACCGAAACGGTAACAATCTGTTGTAACTACTGTGGACGGCCATGGATAGAAAAATGATAGGTGTAACGTTAAGAGACCGGAAGTGGGCAGAGCGGGTGAGGGAAAAAACGCTGGTTCATGACATTCTAGTCGAAATCAAGAGGAAATAATGGGTTCGGGCTGGGCATGTAATGCGAAGGAAAGATAACTGCTTGTCCTTAAGGATAACCGAGCGGATTCTAAGAGAAGGCGAGCGTAGAAGGGGGCGGCAGAAGGTTAGTTGAGTAATGAGATAAGGAAGCTTGCAGGCGTAGGGTGGGCGCAGATGCTAAGGACTTTGGACGGCCGTTGGTTGCGTGCTCCATTCCCGTCAGATCGTCTGAAGTGGCCGAGGAGGCGGCCATAGCCTCGGCGATGGTCTCCACCTCGGCAGAAACCACGTTCAGCGACTCTAAATCTGTGATTCGTAATTTCTCCAGAGGTCGGGTCTCCCCCGTCACGCTATCTCTCCTCCACTCCACCAAGGACCAACTCCGCCCGATCCAATTTATCTGGGTTCCTGCGCAGTCATCCCATCCAGGGAATGGGGCGGCCCACAATCATTCCCGAGGATTCGTCGACCGGGACGTGTTGTCGCCCGTCCTGCGGACGACGAGAGATCGTATGGTTACATTTCATGACATAACTATGCACTACCGCTTAGGTAGACTTCTATATCCCCCCGCACATATATCTCTAACCAAACCCGAGAGGTTGCCTGGAGGCAACTCCAAACGAACACCTTCCCTAACCCCGCGATATATGCCCGCGATATATGCCCGCATATATCCTGGGGTCTACTCTCCCTCCTGGCAGATATATGGCCAACATGCCACTCTATCCCATATACTCTGGGCTTTCCCTCAGGACTCCCCTTCTCGAGGTTTGCAGCTCTCGAATCCAGACCATTTGGAGGCCGCGTTGCTCAGTTCCGACTTGGACACACAGACCCGGGTTGTGACAAGAGCCCTAGAAGCAGCCGAACGCCACGGGCTCATGGCCATCGATGGGGCTATAACCTGTGGGGACCTGCCCTGCAGCCCCCTGAGTTTGCTTTCCCGCGAAGCACCATGCAGCGGCAGTCTCACCTCGAGGCTGAGCGCATTCCCTTGTCAGTTACGTTAGCTGGCAAGAGAGGGCGCCAGCATCGCTGCGCGGGAGATCCGGGCGGCTTTGAACCGTGTCAGCCGCGATTGAGTGGGGAGAACGTATTTATCTCCCCAATTCAAGCCCACATCTGGCAGCCCAACGTGGGGCCTGCTCTTGGAACATTGGACGACTGTCGGTTCGGTTCGAGGAACGCTCTTTGTCCGGACTTGACAAGTGCTAGGCCTAGAGTGAATTTTGATCGCTAGGACCTGCGGCATGCTTTCTTGAGTGCGAGGTGTATTGCACTGCAGCATGTTGGAACTTTTCGACATGCTCAGCACATTTTTTTCCCCGGAGATTCTTCGCGAGAATCACTTGGTCCGCATCGAGGGAACGCGAGGCCTAGCGCCCGCGGAGTCACCGAACCCGAAGCGAGTGAGTACGGAAGCCGCGTGGGTGGTCCGAGTTTCTGTATATATTTTCTCTACTGTCTCTTTTTCGACTCTGGGAGTCGCGGCTCCGGGAGCCGGGTGGCCTGGGGCCACGGGTGCCACTACGAGCTCGCTGGTATTGCAGCTCGGCACCGGGCGCTCCGACACCGTTCGATACGGTGGGCGCCGACCGCTCAGAAGCTGCTTTGTGCAGTGAGCGGGGTAGGGCCACCCCACAAAGCTGACGACTCCTCGCGGCTGTGCGCACATAACCCGTTTCGTGTCTTTGTTGTGGTCACGGTCGTTGTCGGAGTGGTAGTTAGGCCTGAGGCTTTTCGGAGCTGCCTGGACAACGTTAAAAGAGACACGACCACCGGACCGTGTCGTTGAAAGGGGGCGCACTTTGTTGTCCGCCCGTTTTTTTTTGGAACCTCGCACGAACTGAGCAGTCTCGTTCAACTCAAGAAAGGGTTTTGTTCACTCGAACTTTGAGTTTGCACAGCCGCCGACACGTTTTGCTAGCGAGTTAGGCATTGTGCCACGAGGCTCTTGCGGATGCCGTTTCCCCTCCCGTGAGCTACGTTAAAGGCACGCCGAGAGCATTTCGGCAATTTCGCAGATCCGGTGGAGTCACCCAGGCTTGCTGTCCGGTGCACATCGTCTCGCTGCCACCTGCTTGCTACGGAGCGGCCTGTATCCTGTTCGCCGCATCCATCCGGGGCAGCTGTGGCGAGACCAGTCAGCGATCACCTCTGGCTGCTGCTGCCCTGGCAACTACTGCAGGATCCTGGCCTGCAGTTTTCCCGCCGGCCTTCGATTCGCGGGCCTGCGGACACGGTAGTCCGCGGGCCATGCGAGTCGTCCCAGCGGAGACCTTCACGCCGCTTTCGGAATACCGCGGAAGTCTGCGTGAACGCTGTCGGCGTGACCTCCGCTGCAAGACCTGCCTCAAGGACATGAAGACCAGGAGACTTCTCCATAGCATGTACTTTCAGGCGCGTGGGTCTATTTAAGGTTGGGGGGATGTGGGGACCTGCCCTGCAGCCCCCTGAGTTTGCTTTCCCGCGAGGCACCGTGCAGCGGCAGTCTCACCTCGAGGCTGAGCGCATTCTCTTGTCAGTTACATTAACTGGCAAGAGAGGGCACCAGCATCGCTGCGCGGGAGACTGCCAAAGCCCGCGCGTGGGAGAGGGGGCATGCGGGGCTTCGGCTGGGATCGTCGGCGCGGGCTATAGTGAATTAGAATACCTATCTAGTGGCGCGAACGGAGGCGCGCGGCAGCGTAGCAGCTGAGGCAGAACGCCTTTCCTCGCCGCAAGGGGCGCTACTGCGCCTTTTACTAGCCCCCGCTGCTGTTGCCGTGCTGCTTCTCACATTCGGAACGGCTCTCCGGGCGCTGAACTGGCTGAAACGAAGTGTTTTGTCTGCGTTCTATGTTTCGGCGTGGCTCCTCGAGCTGTAAACTGTGAGTGATCCGGAGAAAATCGTCTTGCGTGTGTGAAGTTCGTGCTAAAAAGACACTACAGAGAGGCACGATGCCGAAAAGGAAGACGGACTCCCATTGCTTTGCCCCGGGCTGTCGGAGCGGTTATCCAGGAGCTCCCAAGGCGTCTTTGTTCGCCGCTACCACGGACGACGAACTTAGGAAGAAGTGGGAGCGCAATCTGCGAAGAGATGACAAACCTCTCACTGAGTCCTCAGCGGTCTGTGAGCGCCACTTTGAGCCCGAGTGCATATTGCGGGACTACATACACATGATAAATGGCTCGGAAGTGCGACTTCCCCGTGGGAAGCCGTCACTGACACATGGTGCGGTGCCTACCCTCCTGCCTGACTGTCCGTCTTAGCTTTCTGCCCGAAGAGCGAAACAGAGGCCAGAAAGAAGGCCATGGAGCAACAGCAAGCGACAGGACGCACATAATGATAGTGCAGATGTCGCGCAGGAAGCGCTTCGTCAGCCATTAACCGATGTTTTGATTTCCGAGCTGAACGCTCTAAATGATGCTGCAGACCTCACCGAGAGTGAGCCCTTCACAGTTAACATGCTTCGAGGAGTGAAGCTTCCCTCAAAGACCTGGTGCCGGATAAATTGCGACAGTGACGCCAGCATGCTCTTCGCAACAACATCGATACGAAGAGACACCAAACTTGAAATTCTTTACGATAAATCCGAGCTGTTCCCTTCTGGATGCAGATGCTGGCCAGCAAATTTAGCTCCCATAGTGGCAGGCAGGAACTTGTTGATAAACTGCTCGATGCAGGCAACATAAATGCAGCAAATGCGGTGCTCCCGAAATTACCCCCAGACCATTCCACTTGCACTGTGGCATCAAGTGACAGCCGGTTATAGCTAGTTATGTGGCCAGGAAATGTGTCCTGAAGGCGGGCTGTGAAAGCTGCCTCAATTTGCTTTTGTTGACCAAAGAGGCGGCTGGGAACTTAAACCAAGCCCAGTTCACTCGCGTGAAAGACAACGGTGGTCTTCTGTATCCCGCTGCTGCCCTGTACAAATTTGTAGCTTACCTAGAAAATGCATTCACAACATGTTTTAGCCTCCTGGAACTACATGCAGACAGTATCATTGATATTGTAGATGTTGTTAAGGTAAAAACAGAGCTTCGACTTAATTGGCTGTCCAGACCACTGTGAGAATGTTGCAGCCGAGCTCACTGCTTTTTACATAACAACCCGCCTTCACTTTTTTATGAAAAGCATCAATAGCCGCAACAACCGGAAATGCCAAGCTTAAGTACCTGAAAATGAGTCGATGCACTTCGATTTCCGAAGCACCATGTTAGGGTAGCTGCAAGCCCAGCCTTGTTTCCACGGATGAAATTTCTATGTAACCTAATTTAGGCTGGTTACGCCAATAATGGGCTTGCCATCAAACCAATAGTTGCTTCAGTTTTTCTTTTACATGTCCGCACTTGCCATTAAACGTATAATGCTCGCCTCCCGTGTATGATTTATCAACCTGGCTTATGTCATGCATACACTGCAAGTAAAATTTGCCGAAAATTGGGTTGGAAATATTTTCAGTCATGGGTAAAATTTTCTGAACAAAATGCGTTTCTGAGGCCACTTAACCGTCTCAGGAAAAAACTGATTTCCGTAAGAGTAGATCACACGTAGCTACGTGCGCCTAGGCGCGCGCACAGATGAATAATGGGTGTAGTTCTCTATAATTAAGTCGCCGCGGTGGCTCAGTGGCTATAGTGCTCGGATGCGGACTCAAAAGACACCGATTTGATCCCGGCCGCGCCGATCGCATTTTGATGGAGGCGATATGCTAGAGGCCCGTGTACTGTGCGATGTCAGTGCACGTTAAAGAACCCGGGTGGTCGAAATATCCAGAGCCCTCCACTACGGCGTCCCTAATCGCCTGAGTTGCTTTAGGACGTTACAACCCATGGCACCAAACTATAATCGCAGATAAACAATATCAGCTTGGCAAAAGATACAACTAGACAACTAACATCCACCGGCAAATCCGTGAGCCTCTCTCATTGCCCGGCGCCCGTTCTCGGTAGTAGACGGCATTCGACGAGGCGATTTTTCATCATCGCCGAAATGCTCAAAGGGGAACGGCAGGGGGAAAAAAAAGGTGCCTATGAGGTTACGTTGAAGCTAGTTGAAGCAAATGGCATGCATGTTTATTAACTACAGGCGTATTAATGCACCACACCGGAACAACGACTCGGAGAAACACACACAAGCTCCAGCGACGACGCCGCTAGAAAAAGTTGCAGTGCCGCCACCTGGTGGTTCTTCGCCAAACGACACACCCGCGCCTTTCCGTTCGCGCCACTAGGATAGTATTCTAGTTCACTGAAGCGCGGGCGGACGTGTCGCTCGCGGCTCCGCTCTTCGCCGGCGGGGCGAAGAAGCGACGGGGAGACAGGCTCCCGTACTCGTCCCGTCCGGTCTTCGGAGGCTATATCCCTTGCCCTAGCGCGGGCGAACATTCACTCGGAACCTTGGTGGTGAGTCGGACGTCCTCGATTCATTAGCGTACCTTGTTGCTATCTGGCGTTATTGTTTCTCTAGCTTTGGCCAGGCAGTGCAGCTCCTGCCCCTTCCTACTATTAATCAGCCTCAGAAACTACTACCACTGGCCTTTCCTCTATGGACACTCTCTCCTCTAAAGGTGAAGAAGTCTGCTCCAGGTGTGAATGCAAAGAGCCGCATGCCAGAGGCAGCACTTCTGCAAGCTACTCTCGCCTACTTAATCGAAGAATATACGCAGCACACCCATATCTTCACCGATGGTTCAACTACTAAAGAAACTTCTGCTTGTGGCCTTTATGTGCCCTCAACAGGCCATGCCCTTTCTTACCGGCTGCAGCGGAGGACCTCCTCTACAACAGCTGAGCTTCACGGCATTAAGAAAGCAGCTTCTTACATCCTGCGCCGAACCGCCGGCCGTTGGGTTATCTTCACCGATTCAAAAGCATCTCTGCAGATCCTGGCCAACCTGCTGAAGAAAACGAATCACCAGCCAGTTTCCCTGGACATTGGGTATATCCATCATTTAGCTATTGCCGCAGGCAACTGCATAACATTTCAGTGGGTACCTGCTCACTGTGGCATTATGGCTAATAAAAAAGCACATGAAGCGGCCCGTAAGGGCCATCAACATCAGAGATACATTCGAAGTTTTCTCACGAAATCTGATGCGTCCCAAATGGCTAAAAGTTTTGCGTACGAAGAAACGTATCGGCTTTGGAGTTTGCCGACGCATCAGTACCAATTTCTTCACTCAATCGACCCACATCTTAGATCAAGACTCTCACCCAGAATTCCTCGACAACTCGAAACACTTTATCACCGACTTCGTCTGAATGCTGCATATACAAATGGCCTGCGGTACCGTTTTGGACAAATGAACAGTCCGCATTGTGACAACTGTGCTTCGATAGAAACTGTGGAACATATCCTGCTTGAGTGCCCTGCGTATGCTAACGAGCGTGCGTACTATGAACATTGCATGCAGAAGCTCTGCACAGTGCCCCTAACAATGGACAAAGTTTTAGGCCCCTTAGCCTGCTTCAGGCAACAGAGACTTGCAATGAACTTTCTTTTTACATATTTAAAAGACATTGGACATCTCGATAAGCTCTAAATTCACTTGCAGGTTACCTTCATGCATTCTTCTTGCAGTGAACTTCGTCAGCCCATTCGTCGGACTATGCACTCCATCATTCCATAGGTTACATCAATACTCGCCACTGCATCCTTAGTACCCATTTCATGGCTGCATTTTATCTTGTTTTTTTCTTCCACCTCTTCCACGCTGCTCTCCTTCAGTCTTTATCTCCCAAATTCCCCTCCCTATGCAGAGTAGCATGCCAGCGATATTGAAACGCCGGCTAAATTCTCTGTTTCTTCATTAAAGAGTCTCTCCCTCTCTCTCTCTCTGTAGCAATAAATGCCTGTTTGTGTCAGCCAATGTGTCGTTCCTTTGTTCCCTCAGAGCAAGGCCTGCCGTGGTTGGCGTGCGCTCGGTAGCGTACGTGATCACGGGGTGGGGTCCGGGCGGCTTTGAACCGTGTCAGCCGCGATTGAGTGGGGAGAACGTGATGTGGGGACCTGCCCTGCAGCCCCCTGAGTTTGCTTTTCCGCGAGGCACCGTGCAGCGGCAGTCTCACCTCGAGGCTGAGCGCATTCCCTTGTAAGTTACATTAACTGGGAAGAGAGGGCGCCAGCATCGCTGCGCGGGAGACTGCCAAAGCCAGCGCGCGGGAGAGGGGGCATGGGGGCTTCGGCTGGGATCGTCGGGAGTGGGGAGAACGTATTTTTCTCCCCAATTCAACCCCACATTAACTGCTTCCTTGGTCGCCGAAAATAAAGTTTATCCTCCTCCTCATTTTTTCCATGGCTCGCTGCGTTGTCTCTAACATAAGCTGAACCCTTTTCGTTAGCCTCCACGTCTCTGCCCCATCGGGGAGTGCCGTTAAGATGCAGCTGTTGTACACTTTTCTATTGAGGGATATGGACAACCTGCTATTCATTATTTGAGACAACCTGCCATATGCGCTCGACTCAATTCTTATCGTTAGAGTTTTTTCGCTCTTATGATCCGGATCGGCTGTCACTACCTGCCCTATGTAGACGTATTCCTTTGCCACTTACAGCACCTCGCTGCCAATTGTGATCTGCTGCTTCTTTGCTTGACTGTTGAACATTACTTTGGTTTTCTGCACGTTAATTTTTAGACCCACCGTACTGCTCAGCCTGTCTAACTCATTGATCATGATTTGCAGTTCATCTCCTGAGTGACTCAGCAAGGCAATGTCATCAGCGAATCGCAGACTATTTAGGTATTCTCTATTGATTTTTATTCCTAACTGTTCCCAATTCAGGCCTCGGAATACTTCCTGTAAACAGGCGGTGAATAACATTGGCGAGATCGTGTCTCCCTGCCTGACGCCCTCCTTGTTGGAATTTCTTAGGTGACTTTATGGAGGACTATGGTAGCTGTGCAGCTTCTTTATATATTTTCGAATGTTTTGACATAAGGTTCTTCTACACCCTGATTCTGCAATGTGTGTATGGCTGGTAAGGTTTCCACTCAGTCAAACGCTTTCTCGTAATCAACGAAAGCTATATATAGAGGTTGGTTATATTATGCGCTTTTCTCTATCATCTGATTGATAGTGTGAATATGATTAATTCTGGAACATCCCTTACGAAATCCTGCCTGATCATTTGGTTAAAATCTATAGGGTTGTCCATACTCTATGAGTTATTAACTTAGTAAATACCTTGTAGGCAATGGACAGTAGGCTGATCTGTCAGTAATTTTTCAAGTCTTTGGCGACTTCTTTCTTAAGAATTCGGATAATGTTAGCGTTCTTCCAAGCTTCTGGTATGATTGAGGTAATAAGGCATTGCGTATAGAGGGTGGCTAGTTTTCATAGCACAATGTCCCCTCCGTCCTTCAATTGATCCGCTGTTACCTGATCCTCACCAGCTGCTTTCCCCGTTTTCATTGCTCCTACGGCTGTTTTTACATCCTTTTTTTTTTTTTTTACTGGCGGGATGACGCCTTGTTGTGCGCTACTGTCTCTCTTATTAACGTTCTGGTTACATCGGCTACTGTAGAGATTTGTGTACGACTATTCGACTACTTTAACTATCTTATCCATATTGCTAATGACATGGGCCTCCTTGTCTCTTAATGCACACATCAGATTTTTACCTATGCTGTGCCGAATATGTACGAAAGGTTATTATATAGATTGCTTTCTTATTACCTTAAGTCGGGACTGATGCTATTGAACGATCCCACAGTTCAGACGATTAGAGAACAAGAACATGACATATCCGTGCTTGCAGGATACAAATATCTCAGGGTATGAGCAAAGCACAGACCTGCATTGAAAAGCGCGAAAAAATGCAACGGACAAAGGGCGAATGAGATGGTGCAATAATGAAGCAATGAACTTTATGTGAGCACAACACACAAGTAGTAACCTTAAAAAGAGTAATGGGGCAGGACTTACTTTTTGGAAAGGGCTTTTTAGCCTAAGTGCAACAGTTAAGTCGGGGCTGGAAATAAAGGCGAGAGCTGTCAGTAGACTGTGCATAATTTGAAAGTAATTAACGCGACAGCACGATGGCCCCTGGTCTGCCGAAAATCCGCCGTCAATGTCGCCGGAGTTGCGAGCAAAAAAAACATCCCCGCAGGAGCAACCAAGGAGGGCCACCTAGGACACGTGACTTTATGGCCCCATCACAACTTGCCTGCACTGTTGTGGACTAGCCACCCAGCGTGGCAGGTGGCCGTCAAATGATAGATTGATTGCGAGATGTTGCTGATATTTGCTGATGGGAAGGCTTCGCGGAAGTGCTTTTATATTGGCTTCGCACTGGACGTACGCGTATCGCATCAAGCTTGAAACTGTTCAAACAAGGCAAGCCTACAAGTGAAGCATGTGGAGAAAAGTTGACAACACAAAAAATCATTTTTCACGATTTCATAATCAACACATATGGTTCAGTCCTAGCTTGCTGATAGTGATGATGTCATTCGGTGAATTTTCATCTGTTTTTACTTTTTTAAAGAAGTAAACCTTCAAAACAAACTGACTTTCAAGGCGTTTCACAAGAAACTCCCTTGGGCACCCTTGTGCGAGTCGAGCACACAACAGCAGCTCTACCTGTACCCGAAGTTCGTCTTGGTAGACGGAGCCGTCACGTGTTACGTCGATTAGATTAAGCCAGCGAGCTGGAAAAAAAGTAGGCTCGTTAGATGACTTTGTAGGCCTTTCCTTTCGCAAATCTGAACTCCGCGCTTTCACTTCAAATTGGCGTTTCTCGCCTTCTTCCGGGTGTACGACACTAAACCTGATTCTCCATTCCAATGGCCGTACAACAATGTCGTCCATGCTGCCCGTGTACAATTGAGCATTTTGTATACTTTCGCGGATTCGCTATCTTTTTTTTAGATAAGCTCCAGGGGAGAGGCAGTAGCCACATAGGTACACCTGCTTCTTTTCATACAGAGCGAAACACCCACCTTTATCGCTTTTTTTCTTGGAGAGCTTTTACAGCCTTCACAAAACACTCGAAATGCGCCGCTTCTATGTACATCCACACATCGGGCCACTCTCGCAATCCGGTCCATTATCTCTGTACTGTTTTCGTTCGCTTCAACATCACCTGCCTTGACGGCAGCAGGGATTTCTGCAATGCTTTCAGCGCCCTGTCCCGTAGCGTTCGCCAGTTCGTCTTTGAGCACTGTGCGTATTGTGCTCATGCTACCTGAAAACAATAAATATAATTTAAACAATATAATATAATAAAATAAATATAATAGAAAACAATAAAATAATTTATTAAGCTAATAAAATGAAGAATTGGTAAACATTTCAAAACGGCTGGAAGGCGTACTCTAGCCATCGAGATTATATTATCTTGATTACTTAACTTAAACGTTCTAATCGAATTAGAACAACTAAATTTGAGCTGATATGTCAAATCAGCAGGCCGAACAGACGCGAGTAATGTATGCTTCAAGTATTTATTCGCCTAATCCAGATATTCGCTGGACGAGCACGGCGCCGAGGCCGGTACCACTTTGTTTCAAGTTTGCTTCGGTCAATGCTTAATGGTAGAAATAGCACCGGATGGATACCAACCATGGTACCGTGAGGAGATTGCACATGATTTTGTAGGTTTTGTGGTATTCTCGGGACCAATGAAAAATCCACAATCCTGCCGAGGGGTTCAAGTGTCTACAATGGAACTAAAGTTGCCAATAATATGCCTAAAAAAGGAGCAAAGTCATTCATACCTACCAATACTGGACAGTAGAATTTTTACACAGGAAAGAGTTTATGAACGCAATTTATTTCACATATCATAAGATTTTACTGTAACAATCAATATATCAGTAGATCTCCCGTCAGCAGGCTTGCATTTTTCTGCTATTAACGCTTCTGGTGTCGTCAGAAACGTTGCCCATTGGTGTGCTATGGTAGTCTTAAGTGTTCGATTGGAGCGATAGAAAAGTTTTAAAAGAAAGGTTTTGCTGCGTATTGGAAGAATACACTATTACCTTAAATTTCTCCATAAGAGTACCATACAATACTTCAATATTCAAAATTTCTGTCCAAGAATGCCGGACATGAAGCCACTCAATTCCTCAATAGAAGTATGTAGAAAAGCCAGATACAGCACGAAGTTTGACTGGGCTTAGGTGGTGCTGGTAATGGAAAAACATTTATTCAAGGCTATTTAAAGGAGAGAGTTGGGACTGGCATTAAGGACCAGCCCATTACGAATCCTAGGAGAGGTCCCTAGTCCGGGACCCTTGTGGCTTCCGCGACAGCTCGGGCCATAGCCATGAGAGCACGTTGACTCTCTAAGGTAGAGCAGCAGGGAGGGACAGCCTCCATGCTCTCTCCGGTAGGTGAGCGGAAAGGGGCGGGACACCCTCCCCTGAACAGCGTGACACAAATTGTGAATTTTAAAGAGCAGCAAACCAACATTACTTTAAGTTGAGGTCCAGGTCGGTGTTCCTTAGACATGTCCAGACGTTCGAGACAGATGGGTCTGACTTTCTCGCGCAAAAACCACTACGTTACCCAGGCAACCGGGGCATGTCTTTCACTAAGGGCCACACACAATTGTGTCCATCATACGTTTGGAAGTAACAGGGGCAGTATAGAGGTTGAAAGCACCACAGAATATTCATACAAGCCATCAGGTAAAGTTGTCGGGCTAGTTGGTGGTGATCCAGTCTTTTGTTGACAGCGCTTAAAAAAACACGGACAGAAGACAGAAGTCAGCGCCTGTGACGTCGTAGTTTATGTCTTCTGTCCGTGTTCTTTAAGCGCTGTCAACAAAAGAAGCCACCAGGTGTCACAAATGCGGTTTTCGAGCGTTCTCCGGACTCGCCGCGGTGGCTCTGTGGTTAAGGCACTCGTCTACTGAACCGGAGTACCCGGCTTCGAACCCGACCACGGCAGCCGCGTTTCGATGGAGGCAAAACGCAAATGGCGCCCGTGTGCTGTGCGATGTCAGTGCACGTTAAAGATTCCCAGATGGTAGAAATTATCTCATTTAGGAGGTGGTCAATAACGTAGACACCAGCGAAACCATCTTCTACTCAAGACAACGGGCGAGGCGCACGGGCTCTTAGCTGAATCGGCTGAATCGCACCACGCTGATGCAAGCTACCAACCTGTTCCAGTTTTGAGAGCGAGAGCCCTTCTCCTCCGTACAAGGCTGAAGGTCATGTGGCTACGAAGTTTGACGTTCACATTAGGAGGAGTGGAGGCGTGTCTCTGACGTCATGCCACGTGACTCGCTGCTCCTCGCCACAGCTGCGTATGCGGAGCGCAACTGCCGGAAATCGCGTGAAGCGCCGTTCGCTATATGAAGGCATGGGGTTCGTGCTTGCGTTCTAAAAAAGGCATGGATGAGCAACGTGCCGAAACTAGTGCTTCGACGATGTGTCGGCGCCGCGAAGCGGAATCTGATGATTCTTACGATATGGGAAAGCGTAAGATTGTATAACCATGCTTAACAAAGCTGCCGCTCCTCTTACTAGCGTCAGGCGGGCTGAACGACAGCTATTTTTTTTGTTTCGATAGTGTGCCTGCTGGCGTAAACTATTACCGACAACTAGATATGCACGCTGGACTCTCCTGAATAACATGTGACTCTGTGGCGGTTACACACTATGGGCGCTGGCTCAAAGGTGTATGTAAAATGAGAACTGGTGTCAATTTGACTGGAACAGTTAACGCGTGAATCAAATTGGGTTGCGAAGAACAAAAGCAAGAGCGATATTAATGAGGTGGCTCAAGAAGTTGAGTGCGCTGATTCGTAGGAACAGGGGCGTCGATGGAGCGAAAGAAGCTGTCTGTAGATGAAAGGTCGCGCACGGGAGGAGGTTGGATGGGAGAGCTTGCAAGACAGGACACTGAGTGTCGTCTTTGTAATGACAGGTGAGAACACAACCATTGCCCTCAATGGCGGCGAGGCTTTCAACTTGTGAGGGCGGAAGAAAATGAGAACGGTGTGTACACAAACAACGTGTTGAGGCCACTTGATAGCGTGAGTATGGCATAAAACAGGAGAAGGCACTATAAGCAGAGAAAAAAAGCAAGATGGCATACAAAGCACACCTGCATCGTGAGAACAGTCACATGCAATAAGCACAAGGATGGAAGAGCCGGCACGAAAGTTGGGCAACCACGGCTTTATGAGGATCAGCGGCCAGCGAGGGAGCGAGGAGCATTAAAAAGCTATATCACAATCGATGACCATGTTATGGCGTGACAGCAAGTCCGAACACACAATGATGTCGTGAGAATAGGAACCCTTACAAATTTTTTTTAGACATACTGTATATGGTCTATAGACTGTCCATAGACTTCTGTCTATACAGTCTATGGACTTTTTATAGGCAACCCCTAGAGAACAGTGTATAGACAGTAAAAATCCTGTAGACAGTTTATAGACAATCTATGGATTTATCGCCATACACTTTTAGTATACTTTTGTCTATATACAGTCTATAGACTATGCATAGACAAAATAAATATCTTTAGGAAGGCAACAGAGTCTATAAGAAGTCTATAGACTGTCTATAGACCATTTTTATAAGGGAAGGCAAAACGATGAACTAAAATGTTTATAGGACGCCCTGAACAGAGCACGCTGCTGACAGCTAAATTTATTGCTCTTGCCGTGCGCACCGAAAGACCAGGAAGTGACGTCGTCACTTTCACTAATCAGCGGGAAAGTGTGGTGGCGGTGAAAATCTTTTTTAATTTTCAAAAAGAGAGTTTTGGTGGACAGGGGGAAACTGCCGCACCAGTGTCGACAAGCGCCATAGCAGCAGTATTGTCCTCGACCTAAACGTCGAGGTGGGCCTCGGATGGAGAAGGCAGAACGGTCAGGTGAAAGAGGCGACGGGACGGCTGGCACTGAGGGCTGATTCCGAGGAGGACAGTAGCCAGAAACTTGGGTGGAGAGGGGAGGCCCTGGCATAATTCGAGGGCAGTAACAGGCGACATGAGCAAGCAGGTAATCTGCAAGATGGGGAAATTGTCAGCAGTACGCCAGGAATTGTCGAATTGACGGACTTTCAACATTTGTTAGGTGCTGCTGAGCGCTGCCTATCAAGTCGCGTCCCTTCCGGGAGCACATGCCACGTGACTTTACCTGCCCAACCCGATGATCGGTGCCCACCGCTCCTCGCTACGTCAGGCCAGGCGTGAATGGCGTGGAGCAGACTTCAACGTGGAACGTGGGCAGGCTCAGTGGTTAGGTGCTCGGCTACTGATCCGAAATACCCGGGTTCGAACCCGGCCGTGGCGGCCGCATTTCGATGGAAGCGAAACGCAAAAGGCGCCCGCGTGCTGTGCGATGTCAGTGCATGTTGAATATTCCCAGGCGGTCGAAATTATTTCGGAGCCCTCCACTATGACACGTTTTCATTCCTTTCTTCTTTCACTCCCTCCTTTATTCCTTCCCTTACCGCGCGGTTTGGGTGTCCGCCGATATGTGAGACGGATACTGCGCCATTTCCTTTCCCCCAGAACCAGTTTTCAAGTTTTAATGTGTTCAGCGGAGTGATGAATGGCGAAATTGTCGAGTTGCGCGAGAACTGGTCATAATTTGCTGCGCCACTGCAATGACTTGCATCGCGTTTTCGAAATTTTAACAACAAATATGGCTATTACTAACAACCAGCTACCTAGCTCTAACTGCAACCAGGAACCTAGCTTTAGTAGTAAAAAGCTAATTATTAGAAACTAGTGAACCAATTTACTAGTTACTACTATTTACGGGTTTCCGGGCGTCAGTAAACACTGGTATTGCAGTGGCGGCAAAACATACCTTTACCTCAAAAAACTTATTTTTGGGGATTATTTAGTCTTCCCGGAAACACAATGTATATGGCTGGGACCGCATGAGGGCGACTTGGACGGCTTTGTTTAGTGGATGTGCCCGCAGGCAGTCAAAGTGAGCGCAGTGTAGCTCAAATGTATAACCGCCGACCATGTGCTTTGGGGTGAGCTTAATCTTTCTTGATTTGTGCCAAAGGCCAACTTTGTCCAATGGCTGCAACACGCTGTCGCGTCCCAATCTTAAAGACGAAGCTTAAGCGTCCTCCGATGTGGAAGCAGTTGAGCGCAGCCGCCATGAATCGAGATAAGTCTGGTGGCATCGCAAAGAAAATGATAAAGCCATGTGGCTGATCAGCGCGGGACGTCACTGTGTGGCGCCACCATCGTTCGAGGGCAGCGCTGTCCAGGCAATATTTTTCGCGAATGTTGCACGAAAGATAGTCTTTGACTATGATTACACTCCTTTCAGATTGGCGCATCATCGGGGTTGCGTGCCCTGACCGTCGAGCAAGACCGTTTTTACAACTACCATATTATAAATTCACTGGCGTACGTGACACGAACTTCAGTACCGAAAATGAAACATTTCAACAGAAATGAAGCTCTATTTTCCTCAGAACACTCTAAGTACTGTGGGCATCTGAGTTGGCTCAAGTAAAGCAAACTTAAGAATGTATTGAACACTGACCACTCACGGTCGAAGAAATTTAAATTGTTTTAAACAGCTACCCATAATACAGAACGATATGCCTGAGTTCCAACAAGTTATGCGCTTTGCACAACCGTGAGGAAAGCTGGTACATGTCTCGCGCCCTCCACTAACTCCAAAATACACCGGAAAATGCGTTTCTCTAGAAAAGACGGACGGCCACCAGGGGGCCAGGGAGTGCGGACGTGACTCACGTCGGTTCCGTGGAAAGTTGGTTTGTCTGGTGGAAATTGTGCCGATTCATGGAATAATTGTTTGCCATCACCTGTGGAAAGTCACAAGGGTCATCTGGGTGACATTTTCATGAGCGTGAGTGGACGTTTGAACATTTTATGGCCTTTTTGTGTCGACCATGTTTCCCGCCCAGCTAAGCCGACCGCTAGCGGTAAACGAACGCGGCGGCTCGGCGACCGCCGAAGCCCCCGGCTCTCGCTTCGCAACGCCGTTGCATGACCATGGAGGTGACCGTAGAGGGTACGGAGATTACACCCGAAGAATTGAGAACCTCGGATTGGATCACTAAAGTGGGAAAACATGTTAAAGAACTGCAGGACCTCACGAGAGGCGAACGGCGAGGAGGCAAAGATGGAGACGCCAGATTGGAACGCGGAGCCGAATCCGGAGAGGGCAAAAAGATAGCGGCGGAGGTGAACGCCGCATATAAAAAGCTGGGGCAGAAGAACGCCGAGCGCTCAATTGCGTCGTACCTTCCGCGTTTGCCAGCTAATGACTACAAGATACTTATTCGGCCGAAGAATGGGCTGGCGCTCGCGAAAGTTCCGACTACGAGGTTGAGTGCGGCGGTGCGTATGGCAGCGCAAATTCCATGGGTCAAAGGGCAGGACAAGGATGTGCTGATTCATAACGACAAACAATGCACCCTGATTTTCTGCACCCCAGACATGGACACTGTCTGGAAGGTGACCAAGATTAAGTCTATCCATATCGACGACGACGAGTACGAAGTCACAGCGTACCTGGCGCCGCACGAGGACTGCGGGCGGGGTGTGGTGCACGGCATCGACCCGAAACTGACCATAGAGGAACTGACAGAGGCCTTCGGCACCCCGAGGAACCCGCCGATACTTGGCGTTAGGAAGATGGGCAAATCCAGTTCGGCGATCGTCATCTTCAAACACGAGACAGTGCCGAGGTGGGTGTACTGTTACGACGTACCCCTAAAGTGCGTGCTCTACAAGAAGCGGTACGAGGTGCGCTACCGCTGTGGCGAGCTAGGACACAGATCGGACGTATGTGTCAGCGCCCAAGTTAAGTGTCTGGGATGCGGAATCATAGCCCCACCCGAGGATCACGTATGCGAGCCCAAGTGTAAATTGTGCGGCAAAGGTCACTTGACAGCAGACCGGAAATGCAAGGAAGCTTTCAGGACCTCTTATACGATAAAGAAGAGGCAATTGGAGGCCAAGCTGGCTATGGAAGTCATGGAAGAGGTAGCGCGGAAGGCGAAGGAGACCGAAGTAGGAAGGAGCCGGTTCGAAAAGCATCAAGGGAGATCCAGGAGTCAGTCAGGAAACCAGAGCGAGTCGAGAGGGAGATCAGAGTCCTTCCCGCGTCTACCGGATCTGCGGGAAGCGGAGAAGCAAAAGAAGGCCCAACCCGGGACTGCGGGCCCCTCCGGAGGCGCTGTCGTCAACAACCCAGCGAGGCCCAAGTCTCCGAGCCGAAAGGTGGGTTGGGTGAGCGAAGCCTCCCAGGATAAACGCGATGAAGAAATCTTTCAGATTAAGGAAGAAAATCGATTGCTTAAGGCACAGCTCGCAGCGATGAGCAAGCAAATTGAGGAGCTTAGAATAGCGCTTAAGCCTAATGCAGCGCCTGCGAAACAATCGCAGATGCCACAAAATCCAGTTGTAAGAGCATCAGAGGAGCAGGGTGCGGCTCAGCCGCCGGCTAAGAAGAGGGCGAAGGAAGTAGAGAAGCCCATAATAGATATGGACACAGAGAAAGTGATAGACATGAAAATAGAACAATTGGAGGCAAAATTTGAGGCCAAATCTAGACAGGACAATGAATGGCGCAAGGCTTTTGAAGAACGCATGTTAGGGATGTTCCAAACCCTCTCAGAGCAGCTGCATCAACGAGATAACAGTGTCGCAGAGCAAATACATCAGAGGGATAATAACCTCACTGAACAACTTAAGGAAGAATTTGCGGAAAGGGACCGGGCGTATGAACACCTCACCCAACAAGTACTACGAAACCAGATGAATCAGCTGATTGGAAATCATGGCTCACAGATCCAGTAAAACCACCGTTTGGCAATGGAATTGTAGAGGTTTCACGCGCAAGCGTGCTGTCTTGCAGGAATTCCTGAGGAACGGGGACCGACCGGAGCTAATAGCACTACAAGAATGCGGCAGAAAAGCAAAATTGTCGGGGTACAAATCATACGTAGGCGAGGGTGAAAACACGCAGGTGGCCACCCTAGTCAAACGAAACATCACGGCGGTGCAGCATAACATCGGGAGTACACAAATAGACCATGCTCTCGTAGAACTGATACCGCGAAGAAAGAGAGAAAGTAGCTTGTTCGTATTAAATGTCTACAGTTCTCCCAAACAAAGGAAATGTGAATTCGGGGATCTCTTCGCAACGACGCGACGTAAGATAAAGAACAACCCGCTGTTGATCGTGGGGGACTTTAATGCTCACCATTCGGCATGGGGATATAAACAGGCTTCAATCAAGGGCAGGAAATTGTGGGACGACATACAGACTCATAATCTGGATTTGATAACCGACCCGCTGCAACCCACAAGGAAGGGAAATAGTATCACGAGTGACACAACACCTGACCTCACCTTGACGGGGAGCGGCACTAGAGCCACGTGGTGCAATACAAACGAGGATCTGGGAAGCGATCACAAGATCATAGAAGTGGTGGTAGAAGGAGGCCCGACAATTCCCGGGAAACGGAAGGTAGAGGCCGTAAATTGGGACGCTTTCAGGGCACTCAGGGACAACCCGGCTCCCGCCTCTGACATTGCGGAATGGAGCGATGGGGTGGTACGGTCTGCTAAAGAGGCCACCGAAGCGGTGGAAATCGAGGGGGACAACGAAGCCGTAGACAGGAGATTAATAAATCTCTGGAGGAAAAAGAAAGGGTTGGAGGATCGACTTCGACAAAGGAGATGGGATCGGAATATCAGGAAACAGATAGCGGCTTTAAACAGAGAAATTGAAGAGCACGCAATCGCACTCACGAAGCAGAATTGGGGGAACGTCTGCGATCAGATGGAGACGAATATGAGTACCGCACGAACGTGGCGACTTCTTCGCCACCTCTTAGATCCGGATAGCACAAAGTCAGCGTCCAAACAACAGCTGGAAAGACTGGCGCATCAGTTTGAAGGCACTAAGAAGGAACTATTAGAAGAAGTTCGCAACAGGTACATAAATCCCGCCGGACCCGAACCCCTCCCGGACTATGAAGGGGGAGAGAATTCGGAATTAGACGCCCCGCTTTCCCTGGCAGAAGTCAGAGCGGAGATTAATCGCCTGCGGACTAAGTCAGCAGCGGGGCCGGATAGAGTGAGCAACAGAATGCTTCGTAATTTAGACGACAGGTCCATCGCCAACATCGCAACGTACATGCAGGAGTGCTGGGAGAAAGGGACGATACCACAGGAGTGGAAACTCGCAAATCTCATTTTCATTCCCAAGTCGGGGAAGAAACTGGGCCTCGAGAACCTCAGGCCGATATCGCTCACCTCCTGCGTGGGTAAGCTTATGGAACATGTCGTTCAGACGCGGCTCAGTAGGTACATAGAGGACAATGGGCTATACCCAGACACCATGATCGGCTTCCGACCAAAGCTGTCGGCATGCGACGTGATGCTGCAACTCAAGGACCAAATTATAGATAAGCAAACCCGAGACACGAAAGTGATTGTGGGGTTGGATGTGGCAAAGGCATTTGACAACGTGAGGCACGTGTCTATCTTAGAGAATCTGAACTCACTAAATGTAGGTAAGAGAGTGTATAGTTACATCAAGGACTTTGTTACGAACAGGAAAGCCACTCTCAAGATAGGGGAAGACTCCATCGAGGACATTATACTTGGTAACACAGGAACGCCGCAAGGCTCGGTGTTATCACCGACCCTCTTCAAACATTGCGATGTTGAGACTCCCCGAACTGTTGGCGGACATTGAGAATTTAAACCACACAATATACGCGGATGACATAACATTATGGATAAATAAGGGGAGTGACGGACAAATTGAAAGCTCTCTGCAAAAAGCAATTGACATCATTGAAGAGTACCTGAAACCCAAGGGACTTAAATGCTCGGCCGAAAAGACGGAAGCACTGTTCCTTATGCCCCCTGGAAAACGGCGGCTTCACCAAAAGCACGAGGCAGACATCCACTTGTATGTCAATGGCGGAGAGATCCCCGCGGTTGAGAGTATCCGCGTCCTCGGGCTAAGGATTCAGGCGAATCGGAAGAATCATGAAACGCTTGCTAGGTTAGAAGCTAGTGCAAATCAGACGTGTCTTATCAGAAGTATAGCGAACAGGCACGCTGGGATGAAGGAGGCGAATCTCTTGAGACTCGTGCAAGCCTTCGTAATCAGTAGGATAGTGTACGTGGCACCCCACCTGAAACTCAACGGAGCGGAACGGAACAAGCTCGAAATCATTATCAGGAAAAATGTCAAGGTCGCACTCGGCCTACCCCCGAACACATCCACTGAGAGACTTATGAAGCTAGGGGTCTCCAACACTCTCGCGGAGCTCATTGAGGCTGCCCTTACCGCTCAGCATCAAAGGCTACTCGGTTCTGAAACGGGGAGGAAAATTTTAGAGAGATTGGGCTACGAGCCCAAGCATGAACATGCCCGCTCACGAGACATACCACGACAAATCAGGGACAAGATTAAAATCCCTCCGCTGCCCAGAAACATGCACCCCGCCTTTCACGAAGGCAGGCGCAAAGACAGGTCAGAAGCATTACATGCTAGGTATACAGGTCGACAGGACGTCCTGTATACGGACGCTGCAATATATGAGAGCAAAGCCGCACACGCGGCTGTGGCGGTTAAGGAAGACGGAACCCCGGTGGCGTGCTGCACAATCAGTGGTGTCAAGACAGTAGAAGCTGAGGAAGTGGCGATAGCCTTAGCCGCCAGCCAAGGAGGGGTCAAGGTGGTCATTAGCGATTCAAAAAACGCTGTGAGAAATTACGAATCGGGGAGGGTGATGGAGACTGCCATCCGTATATTAAGCAGGGAAGGAGGACCCAGAGAACTGGTTCTGCTCGTTTGGGCACCAGCTCACCAAGGACTTAAAGGGAACGAGGAGGCTCATTCGGTCGCCCGAGGTCTCACTTACCGGTCGACCCCTGGGACCTCCCAAATCTCTGGAAGTACAAACAGCACAGAGGATATGCGCGCATACCAGGAAATCACACAATACTACAGAATAAATCGTCAGATTTATCCGGGAGCGGACAAAACGCTCAATAAAAAAGAGGAGGTTCTTTGGAGGAAATTACAGACAGGGGTTTTTCCCAACCCAGTACTCTACAGCAAGTGGCATCCTACAGTATTCAGGTCAAAGTGCAAATTTTGCGATCAGCCAGCAAATTTGGTCCACATGGTGTGGACGTGCCCGGCTTAATATGATAGCTCACGCACTATAGAATCCTGGGAGGCTTTGCTCCGCAGCCCAGACCCCAACGTCCAGCAAGACATCATCGGTCAAGCCCTTGCTGCTGCTGTATCCCAAGGGATCCCGGCCGACGGCTAGGGCCGACAGGGGAGATGGACTTCTCTCCTGGCGTTCATTGACTGGTGTTACAATAAAGTTGTTTCTCTCTCTCTCTCTCTAGAAAAAGATTTAATGTTTTCGAATTTTCTCTAAGATAGCTCAGATAGTGGCGCTATTAAATGCTAGTCTTTGTATTTGTCTGGCTTTTAAAGGCACCTTGCCGCAAAAACCCTAGCCAGAAGTTTATAACGGTCATCAGCAACTTACATCTGGCGCTTTGGTCCTCAATCAAAAAGTTCATAAGTAAACTAACAGTTCTTAACTAATTATTCACTCAGAAACAGTAAAAATATCGAAACAGTACTTTTGATGAACGCGAAGTAAGACACCTGGGTGCCAGTCAGATCCATTGTGCCATTTTCGCCTTAGGTTACGATTACTTCGAAATGTCTAATAAAAATTACAGGATTGCACTGAAGTCCGCTTAAGAGCGGAAATGCGAAAGCCTCTCCCTTTTCTCTCTTCCCCCTTCGTTTATAATTGTTTATTTTTTAAATTTTTTTCATATATTTTGTAATCTTTAAAAGTCTGATGGCTTTTATTTATTTATTATTTTATTTTTTGTTTTATTGATTGTATTCCCGCAATAATTTTAAAAATTTTGTTACCACCCACACGCTGCAGCTTGTTTGCCCATGACTTTGACAAATGCATTAACTAATTAATCACAATTTTTGTTGTCAAATCTAAGTACAGCATATTTTTTACACACTAAGTATTTTTTCACCAACACATGTATTCACGCAAAATGACGCTTCGGATGAAAACATTTAAATCATTCGATTAATTTTTTAATTAACTAATTACCATTGGTAAATCTCAATAATGTATATTACACATTGATTAACGTATTACCCAACACCATTAAACTTTTTGACTTTCATTCATTGTGGGGGTTGACTTGCGGAGATAAATACGTTCTCTCCACTCAATCGCGGCTGACACGGTTCAAAGCCGCCCTGACCCCACCCCGTGATCGCGCACGCTACCGAGCGCTCGCCGACCACGGCGGGCCTTGCTCTGAGGGAACAATGGAACGACACATTGGCTGACACAAACAGGCATTTATTGCTACAGCAACAATAACGCCAGCTAGCAACATGGTACGCTAATGAATCAAGGTCGTCCGACTCACCAGCAAGGTTCCGAACAAATGTTCGCCCGCACTAGGGCAACGGATATATACTCCGAAGGCCCGACGGGACGAGTACGGGAGCCTGTCTCCCCGTCGCTTCCTCGCCCCTCCGGCGAAGAGCGGAGCCGTGAGCGACACGTCCGCCCGCGCCGACCATCCCAGCCGAAGCTCCCATCTCCCATGCGCGGGCTTCAGCAGTCTCCCGCGCAGCGACGCTGGCGCCCTCCCTTGCCAGTTAACGTAACTGACAAGGGAATGCGCTCATCCTCGGGGTGAGACTGCTGCTGCACGGTGCCTCGCGGGAAAGCAAACACAGGGGGGGGCTGCAGGGCAGGTCCCCACATCATATGGGACGACGTTATCATGCATGCCGAAAAATTCTGCTTATACATTTTGCTGACACGTTTTGCCGACAAGACATAGCTATATAATGCTTTCGCATTAACAAGTTTTGCCCGCAAACATGGGAAAGCAATGGAAGGCGAATATGTAAACTGAGTACTATTTCTCACCGAAACGAAATAAAGAGGACATGCGCGCAGTCACTGCACGTCAAGTTAAAAAAATATGCATTCGTGGTTTCCGATTGTCACGCCGTATAATATCAGTAAAGAATCGCCTTCTATTGTGCTAAACCACTGGGCCCCATCAGTCGACACGGTGCAGCAGTGTAGCCGGTCTTCGCTTCTGTCAAGAGGTTTCCAACATCGTTACCCAGAAGCTTCGAAATGAGCACGACACTTTAACAGTGTCCCGCTGCCAAGAGAACTGCTGTGGCCAGAGGAGGCTGGAAACTCGCGTTGTTACGATAAACTCTATATTTTACGGTCTCACTCATATATTCGATGTCAAGAGCTCGCGAAATCGGCCAGAAGAGTTTGCTTTCAGTAAAGATACAACGCAGCAAAGGCTACAGGAACAAGAATAGTTGATAACGGCCCAAGAACCTCGTCTCTATCCGCAAAACTGATACAAATGCGAGGCTAAAGCTGTATGCCCATCTTCGATGAACAGTTCGGTATCAGGAGCTTGCGAAATGTCTTCCACAGGGGTAAGTTAGCGGAACGACGTGTGGTTATTTCTCACGTAAAACAGTCAGCTGTTGTCCTACTTTCTTTACAGGTTTATTATAAGAAACGCACAGTGCACGCGGATGAAAAGAATGGTTATCCAATGCAGGCCCACAGCAAGTAGCGTATGCAGGCCATCAGGTTGCGCTGAGCTTAAGACAAATACTGAAGAAGAAAATATTGCCGCGGCGCCGAACTGATTCCATCTCCATGTCTAGCTCTCTCTGGCCAAATGTTTGAAAATTGGAAAATTGTAACACACTGTTAGATAATATTGAAGGTAATTGTCTCTTAATCTGATATGTAACAAGATATTTCTGTTAAAGGGTTTCCATCGATCGCATCGAAGAGTTAAGACTGTCACAGAAAACCAATGGGGATCGCTTTTGATGATATAGCAAAAACATGAATAGAAAAAAATATACAAGACTGCTGTCGGCTGATCAGCGGATATGTTGATTGTTATAGCGAACTCTTACATGATATGAAAAAACTGCGTTCATAAACGGTTTTCCTCTTAAAAATGTTTTTGTCCACAATTGTGTGTGGGAAGTGGCGTTGGAAGTCCCACGCCTATTTTTATTAATTGAAATAATCAATCTGTTTGTGAGGAATTATTTACTTCTGTTCAAACACTAAGCACTCATCAGACTGCGACTAGTTTTGCAAGTTTTGAAAATTACTTGTAGTCAGCGGTCGCTTTCAAGATTCTGTGTTATCCGAGCGATTTCAACGGTTTATTAGGAATCATTACGTGCAACTTTGGTCAAATGTTTAGGGAATCCCCCAAGGTGGAGTAGATTTGTAATAAGGGAGTAATTGGTCATTGGCATCCACCCAAGCGCAGCCATAGGGTATACTTCGTTCCTACTTCGAGTTATTGATCAATTCCCTCTCTCCCTACCATAAGTTTGCCGACCCGGTTAGCTCGGTTGGTAGAGCGACTGTTCTGGTGAAGCGGTGGTCACGTGTTTGAACCACGGACAGGGAGGAATTTTTTTTTAACTACAAATGTTTTGAGAAAGCTGTATAGCTTTCCTTTGTAGCCGTATGCCTGCGCTTGGTTGGATGCCAATGAGTAATTACTCCCTTACTGCGTGCAACTTTAATCTGTAACGATTCGCCGATAATATGAATTGCGAAAGTTGGAGCGAATAAGTCAGACTGAGCCGCCAACCTCAGTTGCAGCATATCCTTCTAATTCGGGGAACATTTAAAACAGGGAATTTCCTTCCAGGATACGGGATTCTCAATTTTACAGAGGGTAAAAAAAAATGGTGGACGGTTATGCCTCGCCTTTACGCGAGAGCGTGTTCAAGTACACAAAGAGACATCGCTAAGTAAAAGGCCACAACGAATTCACTAGGTACACTTTTATTCAGTTCAAACCAAGAGAATTATATGGCTAGAATGAGTTTGAACAGTAGTGTCCTCACTCTTAGTGCTGTAAGGTTCATTGCCTTTTTTCTATTTCTTTGTTGCTCAGATGTGTATGGTAATGGTGTATTCGCTATGCGCTCCTGACTGTTTTCTCGTGCTTCCTTGCTTATGTGCGTTGATTTCCAACTGTTTTCTTAACGTTTGTAGATACCTCATGTGCATAGAACATGGCATTATTGCTATAAATCGTATGTTGAAAAAATAAAAGCCTTCGCAGCGTCTTCTACGCCTGCTCGCCTCGCAGTCTTAAGGACATGGGTTCGATTCCTCGTGTGTTCATAATTTCGTTCTATTTGGACGTCATCGTGTTACAACGTCAACAACGCCGCCACCGGATTTTCTGCGGCATGGGCTCTTTAACGCTGTCGCGTGAACACTCAAGGCCGAGTTCACTGAACTTCGACAAAAGGACCCAGGTACAGCTACTAGCGCTATCATCAAATACTTTCTGGCACAAATGTCGACGGGAGCAGAGAGACCGTTAACTTTTTACTGTCGTTGGCTTCACTGTGCTCACAGTAATCTAGAACTATGCTCTCAAAGCGGGCATGACGATTTAAGAAAGGAAACAGGATACGAGGCAGCAGCACCGGTACCAGAACTGATAATTCACAGCGAGCGTTCTGTCGCTGCATCATATGCAGACCGCGAGGGAGGAAACACATCCGCGATTGTCGCCTTGACAACCGGCGACGAGTTGCGAAGATAAGAGCGAGCCTTGTGCGGGACCCGCTTGTGCTGCAGTTCTTTCAGTCGGAAGTTGCTGCGAACGGTGTAGTACGCGTCTCGGAAACATGCGGTACACGCTGGTCGGATTTTCCGCGGAGTTCGATTGGAAGCCCCTGTGCTTTGTGAAGCCTATTCCACCGAACAGGGTGTGCGGTGGGTGTGGTCTGGTGCGCCCGAAGACAGCGTTGCTCCCGTGCGGGCACACGTTCTGCAGCTGCTGCTACGAACAGTGCGCCAAAGAAGGACTGCACGTCTGTCCTTTCGATGGCTACGAGTGCGAGGACGAAGATATCGAATGGAGGGAGTTCCCAGTCGACGAGCTGCGCAAAAGAGAGGTAAGCAAGGACGGAAGCGGGCGTTTTTGTATCGATATCGCACCGTTGCACGGATACTGTTACTGCATGTGGAGTATGCGTCGCTGGTGTCGTAGCATATCGAAAATAAAGTGCCCCGCTCTCATGGTTCCGAACGAGAATGTAACCAGGATGAGCTTAAATAGTAAAGACATATTTGTCAGGGGTCTTGCTTCTCGCATTTATATAAACATGCAAGGGTAGCCAGGTGTATCTCAGGGGAACCGGCTACTTGTTTTTCACCTGGAAAATATTGCTCAGAATTGACTACATGATAGAGATTTTTTAATACTCAATAAAATATAAAAAGCACGGCATTAGTAATGTGAACAGCCAATGCCGGGAAAGAGAGCCAGCTGTTTCAGTTTAAAACAATAAGCAGTCGATCACTGCTGTGCAAAGGCAGGTCCGTATGTGGTTTTACTGAGAAAATATCCCGTCAGCGATCGCATAATGCACGTTGGCATGACAGCCAAATTCTTGATGACGACAGGGGCTAGGATGTCGTAACTGCAGTGATAGTTTCATGACTTAAGCAACGTGGGAGGCGTTCACAGACAGCACTGTTGTTATTGCTTCACTGCATTCTGTGTTCAAGAGAAAAGTGTAGAACAGCTGTACATTACCGGTACTCACCTACGGGGCAAAGACATGGTCGATAACTAAAGGGTTCAGCTCAAGTTAAGGACAACGCAGCGAGGCATGGAAAAGAAACTGATTGGTGCAACGTTACCAGACAGTAAGATGGCAGAGTGGTTAGGGAACAAACGCGGGTTAACGACATCCTTGTCAAAATCAAGAGGAAGAAAGGCTTGGGCAGGGCATATAATGCGAAAGCAGGATAACCGCTGGTCCTTAAGGGTAACGGAGTGAATTCCAAGACAAGGCAAGCGTAGCAGGGGCCAGCAGAAAGTTAGGTGGACGGATGAGGTTAAGAAGTCGCATAGGGCGGGCGCAGCTGGTAAAGGATAGGATTAATTGGAGAGATCTGGGATTAGCCTTTGCCCTGCAGTGGGTGCCAGGCTGATGATGATGGTGATTATGCGTTGAGTTCCTACTGCTTCGTGCTGACGTTTCCTACGCTCTCGCCCAAGCGCGGCCCCCTAGCCCGACTCTCGTCCGAGACGGGAGTTCCCGAAGGTGAACGTTCGCCCTTTGCGCGCAGTCGCCGCTCTCGTTGATGCTAAGACTTCGGCGTCCGCCGTTCCTCGGTGTGGCTACGCAGCCGATCCGCAGCGAGCGCAACTGGATCTTGTCTACGGGGAGCCTCGAGAGCGCGACGATAGGCCTCCGAATCGCCCGTAGGAGCGCGGCTCGTCATGTGCTGGCGCCATGCGCGCGCGCGCCGGTTCTTCGGTTTATTTTGTTTCTGAGGCCACCCGCCGAGGGAAGTTTGGTTTCGCGCGCTGTCACAGCAGTGTGCATCCAATGTGCAGCCCCTCCGGGGTAGGGAAAAACATAGAACCGATTATATCGGCTCACGGGGCCGATGACCTTCGCAGCTGCGATAATGAGCGGGTCGGGAAGGGGGGGGGGGGTGGAATGGTTGCGCGCATGGAGGTTTTCACGGCTAGCCCAGCAGCTTGCGATTGAAACTTGGTTAGAAATTGGTTACTGTGGAATGGAAATGGCGCAGTAATTTTCTTGCATCTCGGTGGACACCTGAACCGCGCCGTAAGGGAAGGGAGAAAGGTGGGAATCTGAGTTATTGACCGCCGCCTAAATGAGATCACCCGAAAGCATGGTTATTCTCTCCGTCGTACTGGTGACACTTCGGACTGCCTAAAGGGGGCTGAAATTTTTTCTTCGCTCGATTTATTCTCATTGTACCGGCAGTGCCCGTGCCTGCCGGAGATACAAAAGAAAATGAAAATTTGTTTTTGATGAAGGAAATGGCTGAGTATCTGTCTCATATATCGTTCGACACCTGAACCGCGCGTTGGGTCAGAGATAAAGGAGGGAGCGAAAGAAGAAAGGGAGAAAGAGGTGCCGTAGTGGAGGGCTCCAGAGTAATTTCGACCACCTGGGGTCCTTAACGTGCAGTGAAATCGGACAGCACAGGGACCCCTTTGCGTTTCGCGGCGGCCGCCGGATTAGTGCGTAATTCGATGAGTTCAAACACCGAGCAAAATCGTCCGTTGTCGATTCCCTCGTTGTTGTTTTTTTTTTGAAGCGATGTTTATTGCCTCAGAGCATAAAAACTATGTGCGAGATGATTAAGATGCTTAAAGAAATGAAAATAGGTGGGCTGATTTAATGAAATCAAGAAGTGAACGATGATATGGACCCTGTGTCCAGGTGATATAGCAACCCAGATTGCCCAGTGAGAGTCCCATTGCCGCCAGGTGCCGAATTCTCGTCGGCTTCATCGTCGGGCAAACCAACAACAGGTGGTGGATATCCGCCTCACAGTCTCTATTCTTGCAGACTGGACACCCGGGGCCGGGATATAAATCTGAAATGCGGCCACTTGCGTGTCACAGCTGGAGTTAGGGCAACCCCGACCCGTATCCTCCGAAGCGCAACCTCCTCTCCACGGGTAAGACCACGGGGGAGGGTTACCGCACACGGGTGGATTAGAGCACGTGTGTGGCGCCGGAGGTGTTCCTTTCTTGTTAAAAGGAGGGTGGTGTCATCCAGAGTGAGGACTCGAGGCAAAGACGAGGTGGGGGTCGAAAGGCGGGTCGCAGAATGTGCGCGGCTTTGTGCGCTCAGGAGGTCACGCGGGACCCACTCAATACGGATTTGCTGCGGGATGCGTGCCGCTAGACGATGGATGTCTTGACAGATTTCTGGGGTGCTACTGACTTGTCGTTGTAGGCGGGTGACGTGTAGGGCGTCAGTGCGGATGACAGTGCGGGCCGTGGGTAGCATGGAAACGGCGGTCACACAGCAAAGTGCCTCTTGAACTGCAAGCATCTCCGCACAGAAGGAGGAAGGAGGTTCTGAGAGGCGAAACCTGGAGTTTTTGTTCAGAGCAGGCTTGCAAGGACAGTAAACTGCCGTTGTTGTTTCGCAGGCCTGGACGCTTGCGTCAACATACATGACGATGGAGCCATGCGGAAGATTGGCGTCTTGCTCTGTAATTCGGTCTCGAAACGACGATGCCGCGCGAGTAGATGATGGGCGACGTAGATCAGTTGGCCTGTTGTCGCTTAGCTGCACAAAACGCCAAGGAGGAAGAACTGGCGGGGGCGGCTGTAGAATGGAGTGCGATGAGGCATATACCCTGAGTGCACACGTTGTGTGTGTAAGGCTTGACTTTAGACGGCGAGCATCGCGTCGTTGCTGCACCAGCTCATCTAGTGTATTCAGCTGAGCATGTTCTTGGAGTGTCACGATCGGGGTAATGCGGGGAAGGCAAGTGATGACCCTCATTGCCTTTCGATTAACAGCTTCTAGACGATATCATTGAGCCCTCGTCAAATGCTGGAAGTGGGCTTGGTAAACGAGGCGCGGTTGCACAACCGTCCGTACCAACTGACGTGCAACATGAGAGCGGGCTCCGCCTGTTTTAGGAGCAATGCGTCTAATCAGACCCAACGCCTGAATTGCTTGCTTTTTAGCCAGAGAAAGCCAAGCAGTATCTGTTCCTGACTCGTGTATTGTCAAGCCCAAGATTTTTACGGTCGAACTTTCTTGAATTGGAGCTCCGGATAGAAGGAGACGAATTGGTGTTGGAGCCAGTTTACGGCGCCCCCAGCGGTTGGCGACTGACACGAACGTGGTCTTGCTCTCTGAAAGCTGCAGACCAATTGAAGAAGCAAAAGTCGACGTAATATATATGGCTGATTGTAGGCCTGCTGCTTGAGTCATCAGGTCGTTGTGAGTGCTCCACACCGTTATGTCATCAGCATACATTAAGGACTTAATCTCAGAGACATCATGTTAATGGTGGCGAGGAGTTGAGGCAGTACAGCGGAACTTAATTTCTTGTAAACCTCGTACGGAATGGAGTCCGGACCGGGCGCAGTCTTCCGACGGGCCTCGGGAAGCTGTCGGGTCTCGGGAAGCTGTCATGTCCGCTTGTCGGCGAGCAGCCCACAGGTTAAGCAGACCCACATCCGGCGCCAGGCGATTCACGTCCGTCCAGGTGACAGCAGTAGCCTTATTCAGCGCAGTTTGTAAGCAGTCTACAAGTAGTATAGATGATTGCAGAGAGAGATCTTCGACGGTGGTGCGAAACGTGTCCCAATTGACCACAGAACACCTACGGCGTAATCGGCCGGCCCTTGATGGATGGAGACCGATGATAGGATGGTGGTCACTACCACAGCAGTCTGGCTCCAGGTGCCACGTTGGAGCCCCGGGTCCTGACCACCACGTAAGGTCCGGAGCATATGTTGGACTGCGAGCATGGCGCACAGTCCGCGTTGCTGAATCTGGATGGTTGAGTAAAACAAACATCGCATCCGCGAATGCGTCCCGCACACGCCTACCACGGGGGCTTGAAATGGGGTACCCCCAGTCCGGATGAGGGGCGTTAAAGCCACCACCGACTAAAACAGACCACCATGGGTGCTGTCGTCGTAGAATTAATAACCACCCCAGATTAATGCGGGAGGAAGCTCCACCGGCGGGTCTTACATAGTATGACACGACCACAACAGTTGCCTTGGGAAGCTTCACAGCCACGGCGACTACCTCTTGATACGAGGTGCACCAGTTTTCTAGAGAGAGGCGAACTTGAGGAGAATGCGCATCAACGTACACCGCCGCCTTTCCCGGAGGGGGAACAGTGTGCACACGACGGTCGTCCATTGAAGGAGACATGTATCCATTAAAGCCCGGAATGGATGGCAAGTCACTGGTTTTCTGCAGTAGCAGAGCCCACACCTGGAGCTTGTTCATGCGAAGTCGAGATTTGAGCTCTCCCAGCTTTGTGGAGAGGCCTCTGCAGTTCCATTGGAGCACACCAGAACTACGTGTACTCGACACTTTCGATTAGGCTTCCAAGCGTTGTAATAGAACTGATGCCAGGTTAGATACAATCGGAGGAGGGATGTTGTTGACTTATCCTGCACTGATGCAGAAGACCTGGTAGAGTTGGCGAAAAACGCATGAGGGCTGGACGTAGTCGAAGGCGCTGCAGCGTTGATTAATGTGGAGTGGGATTCCACTGGTTGTCTGCGGCGAGCAAGCAGTTCACGGCGTTGCCGTAGCTTGGAGACCTCGGCTAAAAGGCGTGCAATTTGGTCGTCAACTGCTGCCATGTCCTCACGGTTCCAGTATGCTGTGCTTTTGTGTAGCTAGAAGGCGACGGCGATTCTTGCGCACTTTATCACTGTACGACTGTTGGGCAGGGGCTGCAGGTGGATTGGGCTCAGAAAGCTCCGGCCAGTCGTGTTCATCCCACTGAAGAGCCGCAAACCTGTTGGATGTCTGCATCGGGGCTCAGTTTTCATTAGGAGGCACTTGCTTGCGGATCCCACGCCGAACCTTCTCAGTTGCTTTCTGTTTTGTTGGGCAAGTTGGAGAGGTGATCTCGTGGTCGTCAGTCTTGCAAAGTCCGCACCTGTAAGACTGTGTGCCTTGGGGCCGAGCCTCATCTTGCGTTGCAAAAGGGCATGATCGGCCCATGTCGCCAGGTCTGAAACAGCTGTAGCAATAGACAGCAATCGGTTTGTAAGGGCGAGGCCGCGAAATACAGCCATAGTAGTAAAGTCGTTCTGGGAGAGTTGGTGGGCCCTGTAGCGTGACGATGCACGAGCGCCCCTTTCCCATATACCGCGCTTGGATGATACGGTGGGTTGGATAGTACAGCTCACGCTGGAGGGTCGTCTGGTCTTCGGCAACGTCGACGTTGTAAACAACACAGCGTTGTAGGTCCGAACCTTCTACTAGGTACACCTAGACTGGCACCGAGACCTCGCCTGTAATCGATATGCACTTGAGTGTTTGCACACGCTCGACAGCAGCCAAAGTTGGGAGCTACACAGCGATGGCATTATATTTCGTTCATGACGTGAAGCCACGAAAACCTTTGGTCCCAAGACACGCGTCCAGGTTCGCCTGGAGGATCCTGTTCGGAATGTCTGCCAGGGTTTTGGCTGCCAGAGCTTTAATGGCCACTTTATACGATACCGATCCCGATGTCGGCATAGTCACCTGGTTGGCAAACGCTGGGCAGGAACGCTTGCCTTGTGAGCGGCAGTTGGCAGAAGACGAATCTTGTGCAGCGTCCCCTGATGGGCGCTTTTGAGAGCTGCGGGAAGCCGGTGGCACGGATGGAGGTGCTGAAGACAGGTCCATTGGAGAGTTGTATCTTAACACTAATTACGTACTTCACTGCTTCAAATTATTTGTTATTCTACTCACTTGTTTTGTTCTAGGAGGTCCCCTCGACAGTCATGTAATATAGGACCTCCTGCTGTACTACTTTTATTATATTCATCTGTTTCACATGCATTCCTGAATAAAATTGAATTGGAATATAAACGGGAGCCGTAAAGGGAATGTTTGCAGTGGAGCTGGCATTGTTCACAATGTGTCTGCAGTCACATGACCTGTAGGATGGGACATCAATCAACCCTGCTGGCTGCAGGGGAGCGTGGCCTGGGCATGATACCACTAGTAGTCGCTCTCTTTAGGGGGTGGTCGAAAAGCTTTGGCGTTTATTCTCGTACTGTTTTCTGTTGAGCGCAGGGGGGGGGGGGTGCACAATAATACCCGAGTAGCGACGATATAGAGAGAAGAGACGTTAGTGGAACCAAATACCCACATATATTGGGCTGCCACATATATTGGGCAGCTAGCTGGCAGCAGCAGCTTTTAATATTAACGACGCACGCAATCACGCGGAACGCTTTAATCAGTCCGGCGCGTCTATACATGTGCCATGATCAAGGCGACACATTCCGCAGAACTGATTATTAGGAGCCGCATTGCCAACGGACGCGTATAGCGTTTTGAAAGCCTTGAGTTCGAAAATAGAGCTACTGACTAGGTCTGGTTGCGCCACCTCTAAGTGATATAAGGAACCGATTCTCCTGTATTGTGAGGTGGCAGTGCAGAAAGCGGCACACGCTTCGAAATTCGCAACGACGCCTAAGAGGCTTTCCTTGAACGGGGGTTTTGCTAGTGTAAATAAGCTGGGGGAACTAATATTCTTCAGGATGTTACGCGATTAGATCTAGAAATTCTTGCTAGCGGGCAATAATTCTGAAAGGGCTGTATTTTTGGTGCACGGTAATTGAGCGGTTTTTCTATGGTTTTTCTTTGAAAAAAGTCGTTAGCAGTAAGCATTTGCCCTCTTTTTTCTGGGCCTTGGGCTTGTTAGCCAAGCAGCAAAAAAACTAACATCAAGGATGCCGGAGGCCCATGCGCTAACACATGGATAAGACACGCGCGCGCATGGGGGCGAGCACCTCGTGATAACAAGACTGGAAGATCTTCAGAGAATAGCTCATAAAGGTCGTTTTTAAGACGCACGCCTGTGGTTAGTTCACTTTCTTGTCGGGTAGATTATAGTTCATAACATGCTCCGAAAGGTCACCAGCCACTTAATACAGGTTCCGAACAAACAGCCTCGCCCTCAGACGTGCTTCTTGAAAGAGCGCAACTTATGTGAAGGACAAGAGAAAAGAAAGACACGTGCAAGCGGTGAATTAACAATTAGCTGTATAATCGAAAAACAAAGCTAAGTTAAGCATCCAACCTCCGCAGGACAAGGTCATGTCATCTTCAGACCTGTGATATCAGGCTTAAAAAAGTAAGGCTTAGCTTCTCGTGAATTAAGATTTGCAGGTTTGCTTAGCGTGAGACAAACGAGGCAGACACCGGACGAGCGCTAACTTCCCTATTGAAAAATGTCTACAGGTTTTAATAGGAGACAAGTAGGATTATGGAACATTTCGTTTAACATTATAGGATGAAGCTTCCAAAGCGATTCAGCCTTTGAGTGACTCCTTACTGGAGGGCTCCGTATAACTACCATTACCCGTGGTTAATTACCGGGCACTTACATCACACAGTGCATGCAAGTCGTGGGTTCGAACCCGGCCACTACGGTAGCACTTCGATGGAGGAAAAATGTGAAAATTCCGTGTACTGTGCATTGTTAGTCCCCGTTAAGAACCGCAGGTGGTCGAAATTATCCGGAGCCCTCCACTACGGCGTCCCTGATAGACTGATCCGCTTTGGGGCGTCCATCCTATAAAGCCAAACCAAATGTGCCATAATCCTATTTGCTGACCCGTTCAAACCTATATACATTTCTCAGTAGGGTTGGAACTGAATTATATTCTCGTGAATAGCTACCAACCCACCAAAAAAGCAGACGTTAAGTCAGTATTTTGTAGCGCTTCGACATGCCAACCAATGCAGGTAATCGTTTCAAAATTTGGTATGTATTGACAAAGGCCGGTGCTGGATAGGACCACAGTAAAACCATTCATTTCCAATACTAGAGCCGATCACCAGTGCTGCTTTGGATATTGCCAGTGCAGTTGCACGCAGCAGCGGCATTCTCTCTGCCAGCATTCTGTGCATGCCTTTCAGCAACAGTGTCCAATCATCAGTGAGAAGTTTATCGTCGCATAAAGAAAATTGTCAGTGTTTCTGATGTGTGCAAATCTATGCATCCTTCTCTGGTTATGTTTTAAGGATTAGAGTGCGTGTCCTGGACCCGAAAACTGTCGATGAGTGGCTTTGGCGTTCAGTTGGAGATGCTAAGGGCGCGTGTTCAACCCCACACGCGGCGGCCCTATTTCGGTGAAGGAGAAACGCACGAACGCCCGTATGATGTCAGCGCAAGCTAAGGAAAACCGGGTGGTCTAAATGAGTTTCCAGTCTTCCACTATGGCATCCCTTGCAGCCCAAGTGCTGCTTCCGGGCTTTAAGAGAATATAGACGCCGTGTTTTCTTCTTTGTAATGATGCGTAAGGCATTAATATACATGGATTAAATTGTGGTATTCTTTTACGAGCGCTAAATAATTGATAATGGAAATTATTTCTCGCGCTGTTTTAGTTTCAACCGCCGAACGATGACTGTAAGGTCAAAGCGTGGTTGTAGGTCGCGTAAGGCATGAAAAACTTCAGTCTAATCGCTGCTTCAACATCGTTGTCATTCCGGCTCTCAAGGAAGGCTGGCTTCAACACTGTGCTGAATTAAAACAATGAAACAATTAATATATTGCAATTTTTTCATGGCTCACGTGACATATAACTAGAATTTGACGTCACAGCCGTGGTTCGGATGTTGAAACCGAAACAGCATGAGAGAAAAATTGCATTATAAATTATTTCGCGGTCGTAGGAGAATACAACGTGGTGATTCATGTATAGTAGATAGTTCCGCATCATTGTGTAGAAGAAAACATGCCACCCAAATTATATGTATATAGTCATTTAAAACTCACAGTTCGCAAAGGGTGTGCTAGGGAGTCTGCAGCTCCTGAAGACCCAACTTTAAACGATGACTGTTCGGTTCTTGCAGGTGCGTTGCTGGAACGAAGAAAGCGGTTGCCAGTGCGTGACGCCTGCTTCGGGAATCGCCCAGCACTTCCATCGCGAGTGTGGTCACCACTCCGTTTCCTGCCCCAAGTGCTCTGCCACCGTTCCTTGCAGTGGCGTAATCGCCCACTTGCAATCAGGATTATGCAATTCCGGGACGACTTCGGCTTCTGATAGCCAACTTCACTCAGGATTAGAGAACGAAAGAGCATTCAGCACTCTTTTTCGAGGGTGCCTTGAAAAAGAAACCGCCGATGTCAAAGAACTTCTGGCGCGAATACTCGGTGATATCACCACACAAGGCGATCGTCTAAACGAAATCTCTCATGGCATAAACAGTTCAAAAGAAACCCTGAGACAAGAACTGGCGGACAGAGCAAAGCAAAATGAGAATAGTTCTGCGCAAATCATGCGTGCAATAGAGGCATCCAACCGGCAACTCGAGTTGTTATCCGGGAGCGCCGATTCCCTTAATCTTTCTGCGAGCATGTTAAGATTGGAAAAAATCCTGAGAGAGGAAGTTGTCAATGCAGCCAGAGAATCGCAGCATAAATTGTCGGAAATCGCCACTGCTATCGAAGCCGTCAGAGCTGGCGAGAATGAAAACAGTCAGAAGGCGCTGGCCTACATCCAAAACATTATCCGGCGCTCAGAGCAGTGTGTGGCGCTTTGCACGTTTTTTGTCACAAATGTGGAATCACTACAGGAGACTGCGATGAAAGAAGGCTGGGCCAGGTACAAAAGCCAGCAGGTGTACTTGCGCGGATATTGCATCTCACCTGGAGTGTGTCTCGAAAAGAACGGCGAAACTATAAAACTGAAAGCAATGCTCTGCCTCCACATGGGCGACATGGACGACTCTCTTGTGTGGCCATTCGAGCACACGATAAAGCTGAGCGTCGTGCATCCCATATATGATGAAGAACGCGTGGTTAAGAACAAGACTTCTCGTTCTCTAAAATACTACCAAAAGCGAACAACGGCCAGTAACGAATCTGTTAAGTTTTCTAAAGAGACGCTTGAGATGAAGAGCCTTATCGCAGATGGTTACGTAGAAAATGATCAGCTTCGCATAAGATTCGAGCTTCTTCCATGATGGAGGCTTGAATGAAACAGGTTGCATTTGGCAACACGCTTACATTTCCTAACCACTGCTCCCCACTGCTATTTGTCACACCGCAGCATTTTGCGAAAGTTGCCAAAGCATTCCTCACTTTGTTTCTTTTCTTTATATTCTGTGTCAATCACCGAGGTAGTAAAGTGACTTTCTTGCCAAATTTCCGACTCTCTGTTAGTATTCCGAATACAGAGTCAAGTCACAAATAAAAGAATGTGTGTAACACATACAATCATGTTCATGTCGCTTCGAGAAGTTAAACCCAACGTAACACATACCGACATTAATGAGGTTTTCTTATCGTGTTCATAATACGGTATTTTCTGTTGGAAAACCCCTGGCGGAAGCTATGCGAAAGTAAACAGTTCCTTTTGCCGAAGGGAGCTGCTGCTTTCCTAGATATTTTGGTTATACGTAGTTTCAGAAGACCGCGCTTATCGAAATCTTTGTCCCATCGACCCCCCAGACATCATAAAGACTCTGAAGCTTTTGACAGATTTGTCAAACCGGGACGCTAAAGAAGCCTAATTCCTGACGACAAACACGAATGCCAAACAAGCGATCAAGGAGCGTGAACTTGCATTCTGGAAAACAAAGCAAATGATGTCCATGGAAGATCCGCCATTTTTGTGGCTGTAAAAGCAAAAGCGGATAAAAATATGCGATAAATGAAGAAAATGAAATCTGCTTTCGTCTAGAGCACTTACTTATTTTGTAGGTTAGGCCCTCTAATTGAACGGGTCAGTGTGTCGTTCTGTGCCCTACGAGAGATACCCTAACAAGCGGTATAAAATCACCGGTTTATTCCAGACCACCCGGCATGCGGCCACGGGAAGGCAAAAATGCAACGCTGTGTTAGCCACAGCAAACTTGGCCAAAATGTCTGAGCTGCATAAAACAAATGAAAACCACGCGGGACGATCAGAATAATGCCGTGCCAATACAGGCTTGGCCCACGGTATACAAGGAACGGGGTCTGCAGACCTTTCAGCCACTGAAGCCAACCACCGCCTCTATTCACGACTCGCTGCGTGTTCGGCGATGCTTCACCGCTGCGAAGTCGCCGCTTCTTATGGGCATCTCGTCGGCGACAGGTTGACTGCGCTCCGGGTACAGGGTTGCTAAAAAGTTGCCAGACCTGATTTTATTCGGCATATCCTGCCGATCAGGATGCCGAAAAAGCTATCAAGGCAGTAAGAGGTTAGAACGATGCTTCTTTTACTCTACGCAGATATGAGCTTCGCGAGTTTCGTAACTGCTTGTCGACAGTGCATAAAAGCAGAGCCTGTGGCCTGGTCACTTCTGACCTACCCTGTTCGTAATCGCGGCAGTCTCCGCAAGAAGGCGCCACTGCTACCATATTTACTTCAACAGCTCGCGGCGTGGTCCTTAACTTAAGCTTACCACTTTCGTTAGCCTCCAGGTTTCTGCCCATAGGTTAGTACTGGTAGCATTCAGCTGTCGTACAGTTTTCTCTTGAGGGATATTGGTAAACTGCCATCCATGATCTGAGAGAACCAGTCATATGCGCTCCATCCCATGCTTATCCTTCTAATCATTTCCATCTCATTACCCAGCAACACCATGACAAAATTAACCGAAACCTATAAATGCTAGACTAATAGAAATGCCCTGATAGTTTCATTCAAAGCTTCCAGAAAGGTTGACTAAAGTGTACAGGGTATGACAACCGGCGCCAAAGAGGGAAAAAGAAAATAACAGTGGCCACTCCCAGGAGCCCTCGGCAGCGGATGGCACCTATGAAAAATACGCTGCAATTAAGAAATAAAAAACACAGGCCAGGGTGCGGAGTTGAATAAGCCGCCATGCTGTCGAGGGACGTAAATGCGCTGCAAGCAAATACGAAGTAAACAGGGACTGCTTCGAAGCTTCAGGAGCAGGATGTCAAAGCACGTGAGAATCAAAATCGCTTTTCAAAAACCCGCATTGCCATTGCTAAGATTTGTCTTGCGCTAGTGATACGACCCCCTAATAAACACAAAGAAGTGCTGTTGAACTTTATATATTTTCTCACCCGTGCCCATCACCAGAAACAGGCGACATTATTTCGTTAAGAGAAATTTTGGTGCAAATGCCGGGAGGACCAGACACTGTGCATTCTATTACACGCATTGTAGTTTCACTTAAGAGCCAGTCTTCAAATGAGTTTCCCGGTTGCACGGACGTTGTTCACCGCCAAAAAAAAAAACCGGCTGATGCAGTGGCGCCATGGGATCATATCTTGCGAACTGATAATTATTGACTTCACAACAGACGAAAAGGAAAGATAAGGTCACGTGGTGGCGGGGCGTATACCACAGTTCTTTTATTGCGAACTGTATGCGCGTGCAGACCGCTGCCTTTTGAAAGCATGTTGTACACTCTGGTCGGGTTCTCTGCGGCAGTAGACTGGAGGCCTCTGCGCTTCGTGAAGCCCATTCCACCGAACAGAGTATGCAGTGCTTGTGCATTGGTGCGCCCGAAGACTCTATTGCTTCCGTGTTCCCACACGCTGTGCGAGTCGTGCCACGAGCAGTGTACCGAAAAAGGGTTACACGTATGTCCACTGGATGACTGCGAGTGCCAGGAGGAAGACGTCGACTGGAGGGAGTTCCCTGCCGCAGAGCTGCTCAAGAGAGATGTAAGTCAGCAAAAGCAACGTGAGAGTGGTTCTCTCGGTTACAGGCATTTATGTGCAGCTCGAAGAATATATCTAGAAAAGGTTAAATGTCCTGGTTTCACAATCGCAGCACACTTGAATGAACAGCCCACATTGACATGATAATTACCAAAGGGTCTCGACTTGGGTATTTTTTTAAAAGGAATTTTAAGTGCTCTCCTGGTAGTGAAGGAAATTCTGTATTTTGACAAATGTCAGGCCAGTGTTGGAATATGCTTGCGTAGCGTGCGGTCCTTTCACCTGTATTCTGATCAAAAAGTTGGAAAGGGTACAGAAATGCGCCGCAAGTTTTTGGACAGCGAATTATAACTTCCCAACAAAAAGGTCAAATTCGCGACAGTGTTTAGTGAAGACTTTGTGCATCCGGAGAGAAATCTTCAAGCTGAAGTTCTTGCATTATGTATATAAATGCACCGGCATTAATAAAAACACTTATTTAAAGCAGTCATATTACGTATCGGAGAGAGTAGACAATACAAAAAGATTAAGAATTATCAATGCCGTGTTATTGTGTTCAAGTATTCATTTCTGGTTAACAAAATTCTTTACTGGAATAGTCATCCGAAAGATGTCGTTTGCGCCCGCAATTTTCAAGCAGTTATTGAAATTTTCAAGCAGTTACTGGAGATGGATGGATGGATGGATGGATGGATGGATGGATGGATGGATGGATGGATGGATGGATAACCAGAAAGGGGTTCCGGTTGGCTACTCTGCACTGGGGAAGAGGGATTAGGGGGCTAAAAGGAGGAAGAGAGAAGGGGAAAAAGGCATAACACACACACGCACAACGCTGTCACAATTTGTCACTCAGTCCAGTCGTTCTCAAGTAGGCAAAGAGTGCCTTGTATGCTTTGTACGATAACCTGACGCACTATAGCGCCCAATATGACTTGCAACACACGAGAGTGTGGCCGCAGTGGTTTCCGGACGCACGGTGGTGCCAATAAGCGGCGTGCTTGGAAACAAAGTTGAAAGGATTCTGCTGTCCCACTAGTCAGCTGTATCCCCCGCGCCGTCTGTTCTACACAATCTGGAATCAGCTGCAACATGCGCCTTGCACTGTCATACAAATGTCGCCGCGCTGGCGATGCGATAACGCTGTTTCTTTAAAGACCAGAAGGCACAGGGGACAAGGGTCTCTGCTTGAAAAGCAAAATCCTGTCCCTTTCGTTTTGAAGCGCGCCGCTTGCCGGCTCCTTCATGCTTCCGGTAAGCGCTCCGGCCACGTGGCCGGGCGTAGCAAGTCATATTGAGCGCGTTAGTTCCTGATATAATGTTATCGTAGTGGATATTAATAGGTTGTGAATTCATTTCTTCTTGCTTTCTTTGTTGTGTTAGCTTGCTGGCATGTCCCGAATATCTTATTTGCTTGCTATATCAGACCTCATTAATCCCCCTGCAATAATACCTCGTTGGTGCTGTAGATACTTCTAATAAATAAATTAAATGATAATACTCAGCAGGTGCACCCTAATCATGATGAGGCGACGATGGATTGGAGGTATAAAGGCGAGATTCATGACAACACAAAATGAACAAGGCTTAAGGACTTAAGGAGAAGGCTCTTTCCGCTAGCCAACGTTTCAACAAGGAGACTTCTGCGGTTTTAGAAGCATGCTTAGTTGAAACGTTGGCTTGAGGAATGAAGCTCCTCCTTAAAGCCTTGTTCACTTTGTTTTGAATCGTAAAGGGACGAGCATGCTACGAACTATGCTATGCTGAAATTAGTCTTATGTATTCGTAAGGCTCTGATTAGCGTTGGAATCATTGGGCACTTGTATTGAGGCCGCGACTGTAGGAGGTGCTGCTGTCGTTGTCAAGACTCTGCTCCGAACGGAAGGTGAACAGTCTGCAGTGATTGTTTATTATATGCAGTGTTCCATGCATGCCAGTCCAAAGCTTCGAGTTGTAGTTGCACGCCGCTAACGGCAGCGGTAGAATTTTAGAGCTAGGGCGTCAGCCTGCACCTTAACGTTAAGGCGTCCGCTGGCCGCCTTTACAGCAGATGGAAAAGTTGCAGTTCTGTCCAGGAAGCCATGTTAGTAGGAAGTCCGAGCGGCGAGAATTTGGGGCGCGCGATAGGCGGCAAAAAGCGGACGAAGTGCATCGCAGTGCCATCTGACGTTGAGTTTCTGGTGTGGAGACCTTGATACGTGTGCCCTTGCTCGATACTTTCGTGCTCCGAGCCGTATCTTTTCGCCCGCTTCCCACTAGATGCGGTAATCTTGTGCATCTCCCGGGGGCGAGAGGAAAGTAGTTCTTCAACCCCCGTGTCACGCACATATATGGACGACACACGAAAGGGATGAACAATGTGCCGTTCGTTTCACCCTGATTAGGAAGATAACAACTGTCTCGGCGACGAAACGGCTCGGCATGCACTACCCTCTCACGTCATTGCCATTCTCGTGGTTTTGAAGACATCGTTTGGGGAACTTACGCTGAAGTTTGCGGTGCCGATTGCAGCGCCATAACACACCGCCTAGCGAGAAGAACAAGCAATTTTGGGTAGAACTATTAGTACTTTTCCGCGCCACCTTCAGGCGCTTATTGGCGTGAGCCTACGTGCTCTGTCGAAGGCCTACGGGCCGTTTTCAGCTATCAATGAATGCTGTCTGCCAAACGCGGGTATCTAATCGCGCAGAATGTTTTCTCGCGTTTGCAGTGGCCCAAGCGGCTGACAAATGCAGTTTTGAGTCACCGAATGGAACAATTGCAGTGTCACCTTGGCAGCGCAGGTTCTTCAATAATGGCCGGTTGGGCAGTTCCCGAGGTGGGCACAGCCCACGACTCTTTCCTTAGGTGATTTCGCTCGCTGGCGTATATTTAATCGCTGCCGGCAGTCCCATACAGCAAGAGAAGCAGGCAGACAGAATGGGGGCCAGAATTCCACGATCGAAGCTCGCAGTATTAATTTCGTTTTCTTATTTTTCTTTTAGAAATGTACTGGCACTAATTAACGCGTGCAAACAACACGAAGAGCGCTCGAACTCTTGAATGCATACTTGGGGTTAGAATCTCGACTTTGTTGTCCTTTGTTTTCTCCAGTTTGGTCGTTGGGGGACATGGCACACGGACATGTCCTTGAAGACCATCAACTTCTAAAAAAACACTAGCTGACTCTGCATAACCAGGAGCCTAACAACTTGTATTTGTTGTTTTCCTGCATTACTTGCTTGTGTTTGTCACGATATCGTGGGCGGCTGGATGGTTGATGCGGTTGCTCGTCGCGGGGCTGATGGGGGCTTGCGGATACGTGGGAACTTGGGCATCGCGTCTTTGGGGCCGCCGTTGCCGCACTCTGCGCGTCAGACCAACACCAAGGCTCGCTTGAGGACAACTTCCCTGGCTGACCTCACTCATGACCGCACGCACCGAAATCTACAGACCAACTGCCCAGCTCTCACCGTTCCCGCCGCCACGTTCTCGTGGAAAACGAACACAACAAAAAACCTTCTTTCGCCGCGTACAGATGAGACGCAGATTTTGAAAAAAAAAAGAAACACGAATAAATGGTTAAAGAACATGGAAGAAAGCGCCTATTCTAACGAGGGGTATCTGCGAAGGTCCTGATGGCTGCCGGACATCAAACTCGCATCTCCCCGCTCCAATCACGTGCAAGCGCTTGCTACCGACACGGCGACTGGAGGGCTGAAAAGCACTACAGCGTCGCGATGAGTCAACCATCGCCACGAGAGGAGTGGGGTGGGGGGGGGGGGGGTAAAGTTGTCGCCGCAACGACGCGACATGTTTGTGAAAAACAGTGGCGCCTTGTCTACCACTGCCGCAAAAGTAAAAGAAGCACAGGGCATGCACGAATTTTGTGACAGCGTTTAATGTGTAATCCGTTGAATCACTGCCTTCTGTAATGCCAGATGATCCCGAGGGCATTAAATAAATGAAATGAAATGCTAAGATGGCTTGGAGCAGGGGACTGGGGGAGCGTGACCGGGGCATGATACCACTCGTTGTCGCTCTCTTTAGGCGGTGGTCGAAAAGCTTTGGTGTTTATTCTAGTCCTGTTGTCGGTAGAGGGCAGGTGGAGAGGAATGGGGCGCAAATTAATGCCCGAGTACCGACGTTATTGTCACGAAGTGGTGACTGCAATCCGGTGAGCAGAACGACAGGGAAAATGCGTCTAAACAAAACTCTTTATTTCAGCTAACTAGCGTCCATAATGGACTGAACCTCTCGGCGGCGGCGTAGCAGCAAGCGTGATTGGCGGGCGTCGAACCTAGTGGCCCGCCGCTGTCAGCTGTGCTCAATTCAAAGCCGACAGCGAACTTTCGAGATACAGCGTGCAAAGTTACTAGAACATTCTGGAACAATATAGAACCAGTCTGCTCCGCCTGGATGCAATCAATCGAGTTGAACCTGTTGGCGTCTTGCATCGCAAACAAAGCAATAAAGCGTGCCGGCAGGTTTGGAGAATGAACAAACAGCTGCAATATCATTGCACGTCAAGCATTGCAGCTGTCAGGTTATACCATTGCTATTCAAGAAATTATAAGAGATCCTACCGCCCCTCCGCTCAACCAAGAGCTGACGTGAAATCAGGAGACAGTCATTAGTTGGAGACAGTCATTTCCGTGAATATACTTTTTCTTTACTTGCAGGTCAAGTGCTGGAACGCAGACCAGGGTTGTCAGCATGTGGCGGCTGCTTCCATGATCACCCACCATTTCCAGCGGGAATGTGTGCACCACTCTACCTGCTGCCCAAAGTGTTCAATAAGCGTCCTGTGCAGCGAAGTGTGCGCGCACCTCAGGTCGGGAACTTGTGGGTCTTTAACTGAGCCCTCTTCGGAATCCCGAAGAGACCGCGACATCAAGGGTGAAAATGCGCCTTGTGTTACTTTCAGCCAAGCATTTGAAAAGAAAGCGAACGAAATGAAGTCCTATTTCGAAAGAATCACTGTCGATATTACAACACATGGGGAAAGGCTGAATGAAATTTCTCATGACATGAACGCTCTGAAAGAAACTCTCAGGCAAGAACTGGCAACTGCAGTACTGAATCCTGAGAACTTAAGTTATACCTTATGCGAACACTCAGCGTCGAACGTGGAAATGAAAGAATGTTTGACCACTCGCCGCGATGCCGTAAACAATCTTTCCGCAAAGATGAACCGATTACAAAAAGTACTGACAGATCAAGTGGGTAATGTGACAGCGGAAACTGCTGACAACATTTCGAAAGTCACAGCTGCCCTGGAACAAGCCACCACAGAAGGCAGAGAGAATGGTCAGAAGACTTTGGAGTGCCTCAACAAAGTGCATGCACTAGCGCAGCTACAAGTTGCGCGGTGCGAGTTCTTTGTGCAAGGTGTGAAATCCCTCCAAGAGAAAGTGCTGAAGGAGGGCTTCGCTTGGTACTACAACGAGCACGTGTACCTGAGTGGTTATTGCGTATCACCCGGGCTGTACTTCAATAAAAGGGGGGATTCGGTTACTGTACATGTTCTCTTGCAGGTGCACAAAGGAGACATGGACGAGGTTGTTCTGTGGCCATTCGAGCAAAAAATCAAGCTGAGAGTCGTGCACCCGAAAAAAGGTGCCGAACGTGAGGCTGAGGTTAAAACACCACGTTGTGCCGAGCACTACCAAAAGCCCGCAACTTCAAGCAATGATGGTATTTATTTCCTCAAGCCGGCGTTTGTCCTAGGGGATCTCCTGAATGGCGGCTTTATTGAAGACGACAAGCTTCGTGTCAAGTGGGAGCTACTGCCTTGAGTTTCTCTTCTGTCGTTAAAAGGAAAAGAAGGTGGCGCATGCACATGGCAGGAATAAGCTTTTCTTGACAAGACTCTCAAAATTTAAGAAAGCTTCGTGGCCACTACAAAATTTAGTTTTTCTTCAAAATAAATTTGCAGTTTACATTCCAGTTACGAAGCTTTGCATTCGACGTCAGTAGTGTTTTGTTCTTAACACTGCTTACAAGCGGCTTATAAATTATTATGCGACTCCGAATATTGGCTTGGAAATGAAGGCATTTACTTTTGCTCATACCAAGTTTCGCAGTCATAGCTGTACATGCCATATTTCTTGGAATAAACGGAGCCTCTGGATTCATCCTAGTATATCTTAGAAGAATGCTCCCACATTCAGTTTCTAGCTGAAGGGAAAGCTATCCTTGTGCGGAATGTAATCGCGTATAGGCCAATCAAATTATTTTAAAATAGTGCCCTTGAAACTAATACTCCCCTCAAGCAAGTTCAAGGCCGCAATTCGGACACAAACGCGCCAAAGATGTAAAGAAAATACCGCCAACAGAATTCGTTTGGAAAGTTCTTAGTTCTGGGTGCCACTGAGCTTTCAGACATTATATGGCGGCTGCAATCATCTTTGCGTGACAAACTATTTACGCGTCCCGTATTTTCGAAGGAAGCGGCGATAAAATTGAGATAAATGCGATATACGGATTAGCGCGGATCTGCACTGCCGCTCATTGCGCGGCTGTGTGGCCTTGTACAGCAAGCAGGGCCAATTCCTCAATGTCTATTGTTTAGTACCATCTCCACGTGCTTTCAGGTTAGGACAGCAGGCGCGGAAAAATCTAAGTCGCGCGCCGAGCTCTATGTCTTATAAAAGGCGTCAGATACAGGGGGAAAGCAGCTGCATTGGCATTTCGCTTGTAATCCTGCGAAGCTTTCTGATCACCGATGGGGAATCACTGCCCACATTCTACGACTGCTGCGACGCTGCTGAGTTCAAGTTTACTGCCAAACTTTATCAAAGTGATGGAGGTATCGCCTTCAGCCGTTTCCTTGAAGGCATTCATCAGAACGAATCGTCTTCAGGGTGAGGACCTGTGCGCTGGCCCGTTTTTTTTTTTTGCTTGCTTACCACCGCAACGCTGCAGATGTTAACACCATTATGGCGGCTCAGAGCTTCCATTGCTCGACCAACGTGACATACCAGATTTCTTTTTCCTTTTACCAGAATAAGGAGCCGACCATCATGATGTATTGGCCATAAAATTTGCGAATAAAAAAGCAGTCCTGCGTCTCATGCTAAGCTGAGCGGACGCTTCAAGAAATGCGTCAGTGGTAACTGGGCAAAACAAGCGTGATTTCATATTCGGCGTTCTTATTCGGGGCTTAGGGTAGTGCAACTATTTTGATCTCATGCATATTTCCTTACTCCATGATTTCATGCCATTTCTCATTTCACACTGCTTACGTTTATTAAGCTGGAGGCTAGCTCGCGAGAAGTACTCGAAGCGAGAGTCCGAGTGTTTTGTTCAGACCTTCGTGCGTTCAGCGTTTATGCAATAAACGTCCGGAGGCGCGTCTTCGCTTCCTTTTCCGGTGCGCAACAAGCGTCCACACCCGACGCTTAGCATGACGCACTGATCCCTTTTCCTCCACACGACGCAAGAAGCCTTAAGTGCGCGTATCTTTTAATATCTATTTATTTATACAAGCTGCTGTCTTGCTCAAGACCATGGTAAGGTGGCTGCGTACACAACAAGGATAACAGTTAGTTGTAAAGCTATTTATTATAAACACAGGTCGGTGGGCGTTGATCGAAAGAGCCACGATGGACACTACCCGGCGTTACTCATGATCCCGACTGCACTTAGTCTACCTCTTCGCTGCGCTGCTTGAGCCCCTGCCTTTTGGTTCCATTGCAGCTACTTCCCTGCCGAAATTGGAGCCATCCTGGCGACTTAGGGGACGAACGAATGGGTGTATCTTAATAAGCCTCCAGGAGGCGCTCGACGTGTGTAGTTTCACGCCCCCGGCGACGGGGCGTCAGTGAAGAGGCGAGTGGCACCACTGTGTAATTCACTATGAAGTTTGTTGTAGAACGCGCTTAGGCCCGTGATAGCGCGAAATCAGTTTTGCGGCCAGGCCGCCAGTGGGGTCAGCCACACAGAGCAAAGCGAGTGCACCGGAGGCATATGTAACGCGAGGATGAATCCCGACGTTGCTTTTGGTGCCACTGGAACTGTTCGGTAAAAGAGTGGACAAGTTGCCCACATTCTCCGAAATGCATTACTGCTTCGGAGAATGCGGTAGTCTCGGAAGGCGCGGAGTGATAGGCAAGGTTAGTGTCCAGTGTGGATGTGGGCTCCCGACCATATCAAAAAAGACAGGAGAACATCGCGTCGGTATTTGTGTAGCCGGATTATACGTGACGAAGGGGAGAACTTCATCCCAATCGGAGTGGGCGGTATCAATGTACAGAGTCGATCATAATTGTCTAGAGCACTGGAGCAATGCCGTCCAGTGAAACAAAATCCAGATTCTAAAGTCGGCATTTACATTTTTAAAAGCAGCCTAATGACATGCGAATCGCACACGCAATAGCGCCTTACCACCAACAATACAGATGCGATAACATTTACGTCAGCGTGCTCCGTAGCACACCGCACGAGAGCTCTAGACAAGTAGGCCTATGATCGGATCTGTATATGGCGAGCATTTCGTTCAAATTGCGGTTGAACCGATCATTCAGCCCGTTGGTTTGGGGTCGTTTGAGCGGGTACTGCGGTGAACAATTTGGATTTGCTGTAGCAAGGGCTGCGACGTCATTCAAGAGAAAAACATGGCAGCGGTCTCTTAGAACTCTTTTCGGGGAGCCGTGATGAAGAACAAGACTGTGTAGGATGAAAGAAGCAACAGCGTCTGCGGTGGCAGATAGTGAGATGGTCTACGGCCATGATGACCCATCGGCGGTTAACCGAAGTGGTGGAAACGGGCCATTAAGAACAGTACCAGCGCTGCCAAACTGTCGGCCAGGGCTGCAGGGTTATGGCTGCAACGGAGTGCCGTCGTGGTGGGGAGGGTTCCTGCGACAGCCGGCTTCACATGATTGAATGCACTGACGAATGAAGCTGTACATACCTTGCCAGTAGTGTCCCTTACGCAGGTGAGAATACGCTATTAGGACACCGGAGTGTCCACATCGTTGACCTGTGTGAAAATAAGCGCAGATGGCGGCAAAAACGTGTCGAGGGATCACCAACAGCCACTTCCTCCCGTCGGGGAGAAATTACACGGAAAAGTGAGGGGCGATGGGATCCAAGGATCCTTCAGTTCTTCAGAGAGTATATCAGGGACGTGGAACGGCGAGAAATTGTAGCCACAGCCGAAGGTAGCTGTGGAATCGCATGGCAACGGTTAACGGGAAACTGCGTCGGCGTGCTTAAGTCCTGAGCGATGTATGACGTGAATATCAAGCTCCTGGAGTCGTAAAGCCCAGCGGGAGAGTGGGCCAGGGGTAGGGTAGAGGGAGGACAGCCAGCAAAGGGCATGGTTGTCGGTGACGACGTAGAACGGCCGGCCGTAGATGTAAGGGCGGAACTTCGCAATCGCCCAGATGATGGCGAGAGATTCTTTTTCGGAGATAGAATATTTGGATTCCACCTCGGTGCGGGCGCGGCAGGCGTAAGTGGCAATATATTCCCGATACCCAGACGCTCGTTCGCATGGTACAGAGACTGCCTTTCGGCACTGCATGCATGGCATTCAAAATAATTTGGGCAATAATTTCGTCTCACCCGAAGATGATACTGTCAGGGACAACAGTCTCCTTGAAGCCTCATCGGAAACCGGCTCGAGCTAATAGCTCTGTGACTAACAGCGGGCGGGAGAGCACACTCGTCGACGTGAACTTCGGACACGCGTGCGGTGATGTGTGCTAGTGAGAGCTAGTGGTCGCTAAAGAACACAGCGGGTACTAGGCAAAATCCCGTGTCGCACGTGCTCTAGAATTTTGTCCCCCATAGTATATGCAGGGCTTTTAGCGATACCAATTACAAATAAGTGATGGCTGGTGAAACCTACACCAAACAACAGGCGACGCAGCAAAGCTGCTTCATGTCGTGGTAGGCCGGTTGGACACCGCAGCTTCAGGTCAGGGTCCGGAAATATTCAAAGTGAGTTTGGATATTGGCTGAAATTCCGCGTGGAGAGCATGATCTCCCGCGGAATTGCGCCAAGTCTGCCCGCTGCGTCTGCTTACGAAATGGGGATCGACACAAAATCGCGGTCATGGTGTGTAGTTCGCGCGACCTCCTCCGCGCGGTGATTGCCTGCTATGACGCTGTGCCATGGCAGCCATTGGTAGATAATATCGTGCCCTTTATTGATGACAGAGTGGTGCAGTTCTCGGATTTCTCCACTAGTTGTTAATGTGCTCGACGGCGAAAAGCAACTTGTAATACTTGGAGGGCTGGTTTGGAATCGGTGAAAATAGACCGCTGCTAGGGGCTCCGCTGATTGATAGGCGCAATGGCGTCACGAAGAGTGGTTAGTTTTGCACCTGCTGTAGAGGTCTGGTGTGCTTCTGTAACTTTGATTTCTGTTGTCCTTGCCGTGAAATCCGAAGAACTGATGGGGTTCACTGTACCGCCGCCGAAGATGTGCAGCCGGTTTGCATGGTGCTAATAGAAATAGTCAAGAGTGACTTGTCTAAGATCTATAGGCGATAAATCGAACTTCCTGATGGCAGGTTTTGAAAGAAGCACTCGGGGTTGGTGATGGCTGCATAGTGAGAAAGAACGGTCTAGGGAGGGTTGTGCTATTCACCAGAGAGCCTGATTGAAGTGTGGCCAGTATATGGACCACTTTTATGCAAGCACAGCATGAAAGCAACCCGACAGCAAAAATCTTGTTCAGAGATCTCAGACATGAAGCTCTAAATTCATTCCAGCAAAGAAATATTTTTTTATAACCTCAGGAGCACGTTTAACAGCTGTCCAATCGAAAATCATGATGCTCTCATGTACAAAGTGTTGCAGAGGGCCATTTAAATATAAGCCTCGTGCCAGCAAGCTGGACACGGACAGCTTCTAGGGTAGCCATGTACTAAAGGTTTTCATACAGCTTAAATTTAAAGGCAGTACTTTACATTGCATTAAAGTGGGATAGTTCTTTCAGAACTTTCATGAAATACAAAGCGCGATCCAAGGCACACAGCATAAAAAAAGAATGAACGATGATACATGGAACAGAGGAACAAGTTATATTTCAGTGGCACCATGTGTAACAGTTTATATAAGAAAGAGAACACAAACAAGCATGCTCTTCAAAGTATGTATATGCAAGATTTGGTTTTGTTTTCTTCTGCTATATTTTGGCAGCACCTGTGCATATGTACGCAATTTCAGTGTACTAAATTTTTTTGTTCTTCACCTTATCTGGTGAAATTAACCTTCTAGCCCTAGCTGCTATTAAAGGGGCTGCGAAACACCGCTTGAACGGATGCCGGTTACGCTTGAAATGGATTCTTTATGTCACACAGATGCTGACTCAAAAAGAATTACGAGAATCGATGAATAGGAACGGGAGTTATTGAATGAAGAAATTTCAGAATACAAGCATACGAAATGCTGCCCTCAACTCGATTTTTGCGCAGCTTCCCGTTCCAATTTCACTCTCCCAATGACGACACGCAGGGCGACCAATCAAAACAACCTATCTTAGCATGTGCCGGAAGTTTGCACTCCATGGTTGCCTGTTCTCTGTAAATCGTTCATGCCAAAGCTGGCAGCGCCGTTTGCATGGTTACAACAACCATGTGAACGCCCAGCTGACCCAGCAATGCTTCACCGTCATGTCGACGGCACAGAAGGGAACACTGATCAGGGACGTTCCCTTACTTTAGGATCCGAACTCGAGCGCGACATACGGCGGCGATGTGACAGCCTTCGCAAGATATCAGACACATTTAGCATAGTGCGTACCGCTACTCCTTACCGCCAACCATCCCCCGTCGCTCTTTAGCGCGCTGGTTGGCCACGGCGAGCAAGGAGCACGCGCTGTTGACGGGAACGTGGCGCAATCTGGCGCCACCGCCCGGTGATCCTCCACAAACTGACGATGCGCACTGCCTGCTAAATGTGAAACGAGCGCATCCTTCCTGAGGACCGAAACGAACGCTTATAGAGTGCAGTGGCTCGATCGGATCGATTCCGCAAAGCCGCTTTCAGATACATAGAGAGTAGCCATAAGTGTTCAGTGCTAGGTCGTAGGATGTTTAGAGAGGCGCAAAGTCCTTCGATACAAAAGGTAGCCAGTGCCTCTGGTGGCATGTTTTTGTTTTACTTGATTTACAGTGTTTTTATCTAGGGCCAACAAGCTGGTTTTGTTGATGTAATATAAAACACAAAAAACTTGACAAAACGTATCTCTAGTTATTAACCCAATTTGCAGTGTATTTACTCTTTGTCCAATCATCAAGCTCGCACAAAGTGATGTCATATCCGCTGCTAAAATCCGCCACTGCATGGTGACACCGTCAGCGCCACTAATTTGTTTTTGCGAGCTAATTAAAATATTAAAAACCACAGTATACGCGGTACGACCGATGCTAATAGCATCACTATAACTCATTTTATGCAACCAACAGGCAAAACGATGCACTGAAAATGTGTTTCGGGGCCCTTTCAACAGGTACTAGGCTAGGATGAACCGTATGTAAGTATACCAGTAACCAGTACATTTCGCCAAGTGCAGCATGGAAGGAACGCAGGGACACATATCTCCGTCGTCGCAAAATTACGCAGGCGAAAGCGGCGAAAGACACTACGTACCATGGTGGGCCGCCGCAGTAAGTGAAAGTTCCTTCCCGCGCTTACCGCAGTTGCGATAAGTGCGCTCGCCGAATGCTATTCGATTATGACCATGCAAGGCCGGAATGTTTCGTTCGAACGAGAGGGCGGGGACGGCGCAGAGACGACGCGGGAACGAGCAATAGCTGCAAGGAGCTGGATGTCCCGCACGAACATTTTAAACATCTCCCGTACATGAACAACGGCCAGAAACCAAGCGCAACTCGCACTAAACGTAAACAAGAGCGCGGATAAAAATAAAAAAGTGCGCGTCCGGACAATATGGCGCCTTGCTCGTTTCCGGCTTCAAAAAATGTCACGTGATGTCCTCTCCTTAAGTTTTCATTCCTCGATGGGTAGAATGTACTCCAACCTTCGTGAGCAATCGACGGCGCACGCGGCAATGTTGCCTTTGGCGCCGCGCCGGCTAGCAAAGTGGAAAGGGCAGCAGTACACATAAGGTTACGCGCTCTCCGGGGTTTCTTCTCCGCTGTTCGTTTTCTCTAGGAAGCGCGCTGGCGCGATTGCTTCCGCGCTGAGCCGGTTTTTTGTAGCGAGAGCGACACTGAGCTAGAAGTCGAGCATTTTGCGGTGCATGGGAAAGGCCAGTTGTGCGCATGCGCCGTTACCATGGAAACCGGAGAGGAACAAAGCGGGGCGTGCACTTTGCCGTTGCCGCGCGACCGCTCCACCGTCGAAGGTGAATGTGACGTCACGCGGATGAGCAGTTGTGCGCATGCGCGGATACTATCTTAATCAGAGACCCCACAGCTGCGCCGCGTTCGTCACCACCGCCTCGCCGCACGCCGCTCTATCACCCGAACCCTGCGTCGCATGCGTAGGTTTGTGTATAAAAGGCGGAGATGCAATCGGCGGCTGTATTGCAACGCTTGATATGGATGCACAGAAGGAGAGTCCAGCCGCTGCTATACGGCGGTATAGACAAGAGAACATTAACTCTTCCGATCCTGAGGTAGTCGCCTAGCAGTTGGCTAGCAGAGAGCAGCGGAGACGCCCGAACAGAGAGAGGAACGCCTTGCCAAAAGGAGACGCCAGACTGTCGTGCGTAATAGACGCCGTATAGCCGCCGAGATGGAGCCTATGGAAGGCATCAGTCAACGGGAACCAACAGAAGAGGATGTGAAGGCCCGTCGTGTGACTGATCACACCATTCGAGTTTCCGAAAAACAAGCTCAACCAGGGAAACGTACCTCTCGCTACGTATATCTTGGCATAGCCGAGCTAAGCCACTACCAATTTCTCGGAATATGCGCTGAAATTTGTGACAGTCGTTCGAGCAAAATCGGTAGCATACAGAGTAATCAGCGACGTCTTGAGGAAGTCAGCCAGTGCACTTTACGCTGCCAACTGAATAAGCAGCAGCCACTTCCCTACGCAAGACTTATGAATCCTGGGCTCACACTGCCTTCCAAGGTGGCCGAACCTATTTGGAGCAAAACAAATGTTCATTTTACATGGCGGATGGCATCTTTATTCTGGAATGTCACTGTCACACAAACGCTGTGGCACAGCTGCGCTGATGACTGGTACAGTTCACTCTCAATTTAATTTGTATTCACCAATATGTTGAGCTGAAATAGTTTTTGCACCTTAACAGCAGGAGACCATACAGAAGATAAATTGCACGCCTTTAGTACGACGGTCGAAGCCAGCCGTAACGTGTTCTAGCATTCAAACTGTTCAAACTGCGCACGCATAGAAACGGAACCGGAAGTTGCCACCTCAGGCGATTCGTATGTTACATATAGTTTAGGTGAACTTATATTTGGTCTAGATGGTTAATTGTACTCGGCGCTACTGTTTTTACTTTCCCGTATGTTACAGTTAATGGGGTCTCTCGGCCGCAAGAGAGTTTCCGCTCTTCAATACTTGTTATTAAAGAAGTCGGTGGAGCAACAAAAGTTTTAGCCAGTACTTTACAGAGCTATTCAGAACGCTCATTTAATTTTAATTCCGAAGAACACTCAATTTTTTATACTTTTCATTGGAATAGCTATGAAAACGGTTGTTATCGGGTAGCTACTGGAGTATCATGTCATAACTGAAAGTCTTCGTTATCGTGTTGCAAAAGAAGATTTTACCCAGACAGGCATCTATTCGCGCCGGGAGCAGGCGCTGGGGAGAATATGCGACCTGTAGCGTAATTATCATCGCAGTTAACACCATAAGATTAGAACCACCTTACCGCACCTATTCCCGTCGAAGACCATGAAAGTTTTAAAAGTGCACTAGCTGACATTTAATAACTAGGCCTAACAACTAGTATTTTTTATTTTGCTGAATTTTTTCGGTTTTGCTTAATGTGTTATTCATTGAATAACTCCCCGCTGTAATCCCAAATGGCCATGATGGTAATAAATAATGAAACTAAGTCTTTGAATGGCTTGGTCAGGGGACTGGGGGAGCATTACTACTGTTGTTAAATATTTAGTCTAAGATAACGTACGAAAGATCGCATTTGCGATGGTACAGCAAGGCTAAGTTGGCGCAAGTCTAGCCTTGTGGTGGTATCGAAGATCCAAGCAAGAAGAAATCCATACCTGAGAAACTTCCGCAGATACATCTGGGAGGCAATACCTTTGCTCCGGCTGAATTGTTCTGTATAAGCAAGAGAATTACAGGGTGTATGGCGTAAGCGGTTTGTTTCAATTTGCGTAGAACCTGGGTTGTTTTTGTTGTAAACGCCTTCCCAATTTCGTCGGAGACGCAACTGCTCTTTCTTCAATTCTGGCAGATAGTCATTGAAAGATGACAGTTAAATTGGACTTTCTCTTGAATAGGCTGGTGTTGCAAGCAAGAAGTGGTTGATTGGATTTCATCCGCGGGACAGAATGCAAAATCATTTGCTGTGTAAAGAGGTGACCGGGCAGGACACAGAGGGGCGGGATTCTGGAGGAGCAAGTGCTGCTGGTCCTAGCTGGTTGAGTGAGAAAGCGAAAAGTGCGGAAATCCACGAGATTATGCGCGGTTTCGCCAGACCCTGATGAAAGCTGGGTGAACGTGGCTTACGAGCTTTGTGCAAAACTTTACTACGGCAACAATGCGAAGAGGAGACAAGTTTTTCAGAATTCCCGCGTCGCCGAACGTGATCCGCGGCCCGCTACCGTGGTCCGCTACTGCAGTCCGCTACTGCGGGGCACCACTGCGCGTGCGCAGACCGCCATGGGGGCGCCAGATGGCGCCACGCTCCCGCCAGCTGCGTGCGCTCCTGCCGCGTCGGGACCAATCAGCGCGCACGTTTACACCTTTTCACTGTTCACAGCTTCATTGAGCACGTGTGCGTGTTGGACAGTGCTGCGCATGCGCAGTAGATGCCTGCATGAAATACACCGAGCAGACCGCTGCTGCCATAGTCCAGTGGTAATATGGCTGCGCCCTAAACGGCAAACGGGAAAAGGAAGCGGATCGTGGATCGCCCTATGCTATAACTAATGACAGAGAGCTCCGTTTTCCCGCTATGGAGCTCTCATATTTCTTTCTACATATTGTGTTCTATGGAATTATCTTTGGTACTAGGCGCGAACACACACAGAACACAAGGAAGGGAGCGGGACAAAGCGCAACTTACAACCGCTTAATTCGGAGGCACATCACACACGCTTTCTTAAACGCAAGGAACACTATCAAGTCAGGATCGATAAGCACGTGCACTGGTTTAAAAATTTATTTTCCGTCATATATTAAGATACGGATGGATCACTGACGCACATGTTTCCTTTCTCTCCGGTAAAAAAAAGCTTCAATTAATTCCCGAGCTTCGGTATCTTTTCTGGAAGCTAGAATACACGCCCCTGAAAAATATATCTCACAGGAGTGTGGCGGGCAGGACCTAATATGCTTGTGTATGTTTGGCCCTTCTTTATTTTGTTCTAGATTTCTCTTATGCTCCCTAATGCGGTCATTGACGCAGCGCCCAGTTTGCCCTACCTATGAGTGACCGCATGAGACTGCAGTCAGAGAGTGTATAGAAAAAAAAACGACCCCTTTTCCTTTCAGAATACTGTGGGAGTTTCTATTGACAATTTTTTAACCCTTTTAGAGTTTTACTTGCAATCGACTTTCATAACATTTAACCAGCAGTGTTTTCTGCAGAAAGCCGGCATATGTATAGGATCCTGTGTGGCGGCGGTATTGTGTAATATTTTTCTTTCAAAAATGGATCAGGTTTTACATCAGGTATTACCGTCTAGGCATGTTTTTAAAGTGTTCAGATACGCGGACTTTTTTATATTTTTTACTAAGGAAGGAAGTTTGAACTTCGAAGAGAGTGTGCGTGATATTTTAACCTTATTCCGACAACATGGCAATGGCTTGCAATTGACTTGTGAAGTGCCTGAGGGTAACTGCCTGCAGTTTCTAGATATAAATATTCAGTTTTGTGAGGATCAGCTTTGTTGGGGATATGCTCCTCGTGCAAGAAAAGGGCTCCTGCCGTATGACTCTACCCATTCGAAGTTGATAAAAAGAGGAATTGTTTCACTTTGCCTTCAATCCGCCCTCAGGAAATCGTGTCCTCACAGGATGCAGGTCAGCTTTCAGAACCAATTGGCCAGGTTGTCTTCAGCCGGATTCCCTGATTCGGTTGTGATGGCAGTCGCGCCGAAAGCCTACTGCAAAAAATGAAGACTGTGGCGGTTAGAGCTGGGAAAGGTCACCCTCGAGAAGAGGTGGTGAGACTGGTAGTGGTGCCCTATGTACATAAGATGGCCCACAATTTAAAGAAGGTCGCAAGCAGGCATGGGGTGTCGCTTGTGTTTTCAGCCCCCCAAAAGCTCGGAAACCTGTGCTCGCGTATCGAAAGAGTACGTGCAGAGGAAAAAGGATGCGGCACTAAGCATGGGCGACCGTTTTTGAAGTGCGCCGTAGGGGTGGTGTATGAAATTCCCCTCTCATGCGGTCAGTCATGCGTAGGGCAAACCGGACGCTGCGTCAATGACCGCATTAGGGAACATGAGAGAAATGTAGAGCAAAATAAAGAAGAGCCATACATATCCAAGCATGTTAGGTCCTGCCCGTCACGCTCCTGTGAGGCATATTTTTCAGGGGCGAGGATTCTAGCTTCCAGTAAAGATACCAAAGCTCGGGAATTAATTGTTTTTTTTTTACCGGAGAGAAAGGAAACATGTGCGTCAGTGATCCATCCGTATCTTTATATAAGGCGGAAAAGAAATTTTTAAACCAGTGCACGTGCTTATCGATCCTGATTTGATTGTGTTCCTTGCGTATAAAAAAGTCTGTGTGATGTGCCTCCGAATAAAGCAGTTGTAAGTGGCGCTTTGTCCCGTTCCCTTCCTTGTGTTCTGTGTGTGTTCGCGCCTAGTACCAAAGATGAATTGTGACCAACTCACCCAAGAATACGTTCTTTTGAGCTATGGAATTCTATTACAGAGGGAGAGGTGACGCTGAACAGAAAGGATGAGCGGTGGGAGCAGGACCGTACCGCGACCATTTCATTGCCGTTCTAAGTAAGCCCAACAAGGACTTGCTGCAGCAGCGACCCACATCATTACAATATCACTTGTTTTGGTGAAAATTCCAGCGCATGTTAGAGAACCCCATTTTTTTCTGTGCTTCGGCTGTTTTACTCTCATGTTAATCTAGAAGTACGCTTTCGGCGCAGGTATGAGGCCTACCGAAGGCAACAGATAAACGAGACGGGTACCCTTTTATCATTCTTGGCCTCCTGGTCGACTCGTCATGCGGGCGGCAACAGGAAGGCTCTATCTCCCCGACTGTCGCCTTGGCAACCAGTGAAGAGGACGGACGACATATAAGATGGGGCGTATAAGCAGACGTGGCATCAGTTGAACGCGCCTGCGAACGATGACTCCTGCGTGCACGTCGTACACGCTGGTCGGGTTCTCCGCAGAAATCGACTGGAGGCCCCTGCATTTCGTCAAACCCATCCCACCTACCAGGGTGTGCGGCGCGTGTGGCGTAGTGCGACCGAATTCCGCGTTGCTTCCTTGCATGCATGTGCTGTGCGAATCCTGCTACGACCAGTGTGCTTCGACCAATGGCTCACACGTCTGTCCGTTCGACGACCACGAGTGGCAGGACGACGACATCGAATGGAGAGCATTTCCTGTTGCCGAGCTGCTCAGAAGAGAGGTAAGCGTGAGTGAGAGAAAGTAGCGAGTTTTGTTTAAAAAAAAGTTACCCGTATGTCGATAATCATCTGTATGCTCTCCGCTTTGTCGAATATATTGGAAATGAATATTGTGCTTTTACCTCGTTCGGAAGCAAATGTGCTGGTTGTGGTGGTGTAAATGTACAGGCGGAATTAGCCTTAGAGTGACCTAACGGCAACTGCTCCGCCTGAGCCACTGATTTAAGTGATTGCTTCCAAAAGGCCAGTGTCTTCTAAAAAAAAAAAAAAACTCCGCCACCGTCTGGAGGACTTTGAAGTTACGAACGTTAGCTGTTTTGTTAACTAGATGAATAAAGCGAAGAAGAACGCGCCGGTCCTCTCGAGAAACGGAATGTAATGCCATTTGAAACGGGGTGGATTGCCATCATGCTCAACTACGCGTGCAAACACGCCGCCTAGCGTAACGATCACCGCCTAGCACTATTTATCAGAGAAATCACGATGCATTTCTACCCATACGGAGTTTGCTTCGTTTTGGGGGGTAAAGTTGGGCCTAGATTTCGGCTTGTGGTGCGATGTGGTAACGCTTCAATTAGTAATTGCTTGTATACATGTTTCTCTATTATGTAATTGGCGTTTTATTTCTATACCACAAGCAATAGGGTTTTATTTGCCTACCAAATTGGGTATGCAACTGTCCCCGGATGGGTGCCCGAGGTTGTCGGAGTATATTTAGCAGAACTAATGTATGTATGTAATGGGATCGGCCTGGGTCATTATACCGCGCGTCTTTTCTATCCTGTCTTTCTATTCCATTTTTCAACTCTCCTACTATATGCACGTGGTAGCGATTGTGGCTCGGCTTGAGCCAGTGGGCAGGCCTGTGCACTTTCCTTTTCTTTGTTCCTGGCATCAACAGACAAACATACTAATGCATACAGGTACAGCGGTCCAGCAACAGGATAGTTTTCCTACACGTTTTACGATATTTTTTGGTGAGGGGGGTGGTGAAGTGGAATAGAGGGCACAACCAATTTTAATGTCCGTCATCTTCGATTCAAGAAACCAAAACTATGCCGCCATTTCTTCCCTTGACGTCATACATAGTTGAACCTCTATCCCCCATATTGGACCGTGACGTCATCACTGGCACGCGGCAGGTGGTTGTTTCTGCAATGCTATTGTAGATGGCGCTACAAGTCTTAATGCGAGATGCGCTGTTTTCTAGTTGCAGCCACAGACGGCGGTTTGATCTCAGGTTGGTAGGAGACTTCACGAAATCTTGAAGCGTGATGAGTAGTTGCTGCCACAGATGGCGCTGTGATCAAGGGTCGTAGCAAACTCCACGAAATCGTCGAAACATGATGAGTAAGAGCTAACGCTCTTAAAACTTCAAGAGTGATCGTGACAACAATGGTGCCGAGATGGGCGTGATCCGTAAAGGGAATGTTTGCAGTGGAGCTGGCATTGTTCACAATGTGTTTGCGGTCACACGACCTTTAAGATAGAACGGTAATGAACCCTGTAGGCTGCAGAGGAGTGTGACTGTGCCATGATACCGCTTGTTTCGCTTATTGTCTGCAAGGGTGGTGAAAATGCTCTGGCGTTTATTCTCGTACTGTTTTCGGTAGAGGGCAGGGGGGAGGGGGTACAAAATAATAGCCAGCAGCGACGATACACAAAGAAAAGACGTTAAGGGAACCTACTACCTGCAGATATCGGTCTGGGAAGATAACGAGAGCTACCTGGCAGCAGAAGCCGCTGACGCCAACGGCACCCTCCATGACGCGGAACGTCTTTATCAGTCATGCTCTTCTGTACCTATGCCATAACCACGGTGAGACATCCCGCGCAGCTGATTAGAAGCTGAATTGCCAATGGACGCGTGTAGCGTTTTTAAAGCATTCCGTTCTAAAAGCGCCGTACTGGAAGGTCTGCTGGTGCCAATTGTCAGTTTTGAGTTCAGGGAGCGATGGTCTTCTAATATAAGGGCGCAGTGCAGAGAGGGGCACATGCTCGAACCCTCGCAACGACGCCTAGGGAGCTTTCCTTCTACAAGGGTTTTTCTGGTATGAACAATCTCGGGGAACTAATGTGTTTCATGATGTTGTTTGATTAGTTTTAGAAATTCTTGGCAGCTGGCAATAATCTTAAAAAACAGTGTTTTTAGAGTGTTTTACAGGGTAAGTGAGAGGTTTATCTGTAGTTTTTCTTTGGAAAAAGGTCGTCAGCAGTAAGCATTTGTCCATATTTTTTTCTGGGCCTTGGGCACCTTGGCCAAACGGCAAAAAGAACACATAAAGGGTGCCGGAGTGCCCATAGTGCTGACAGATGGATACGGTAGGCGCATGGGGGCGAGCATCTCGTGATAACAGCACTAGAAGAAGACCTCCAAAGAATAGCGCAAAATAGTCATTTTTAAGACGTGCGCCGGTGGTTCGTTCACTTTCTTTCCGGGTAGGTTGCAGTTCATGAAATGCTTCGAATGTTCACCAGCCATTGAATACAGGTTTTGAACAATCAGCCCCGTGCTCAGACGTCCTTCTTGAAAGGGCGTAACTACAGCGAAGGACCAAGGAAAGGAAAGACATGTGCAAGCGGTGAACTAACGACTGGCTGTTTATTCGAAAAAAAGGTAAATTAAATGTCCAATCTTGGCGGCACCAGACCATGTCATCTTCAGACCTGACGTCTGTGACATAAGGCTCAAAGAGGTAAAGCTTAGCTTCTCGTTAATAGCTATCAATTTGCAAAAAGCAGTCATTATTTCGTAGCTCTTCGAGATCCGAAGCAACGCAGGTAATCTTCTCAGTATTGGATATGTATTGTCAGAGGCCGGCGCTTGAAAGGACCGTAGTAAAACCAATCATTTCCAATATTGTGCAGATCACCAGTGCTGCTTAGGATATTTCCAGTGCGGTCGGACTTTATGCAAACCTGTCAGAAACAGTGTCCAATTATCAGGTAGATGTTTATCATCGAATAAAGAAAATTGTCATTGTTTCTGATGTGGGCGAATCTATACATCCTTCTCTGGTTCTATTTTAAGGTTTAGAGAGCATGTGCTGAACCCGCAAACTGTCGATCAGTGTATTTGGTGTTCAGCTGCCTATCCTAATGTCGCGTGTTCGACCCCACCCGCGGCGGCTCTATTTCGGAGGAGGAGAAACGTACAAACGCCCGTATGGCGTCAGCGCAAGAGAATGTACACCGAGTAGTCTAAATTAGTTCCCGGTTTCCTACTATGGCAGCCCAAGTGTCGCTTCCGGGTGTTAAAAGATTAGACACCTAACATTTTCTTTCGTGTTTTCTTCTTTGTAATGATGCGTAAGGCATTATTATGTATGGATTACCATGTGGTATTCTCCTGTGAGCGCTGAATAAGTGATAATCGAATTTACTTCTCGCTCTGTTTAGTTATCAACGAATCATCGTCTTTCCGTTCATCATTACTAACATTTCTTGAATCAGGCGCAGCATTGTCGTCTGTTTGAACTTGTCGCCTTATACCTTTGCTTTGCCTTGTACGTGTACATATTCTTTTGTTTATTGCACACTGCACCATGCCCACGATGTATAAGACCGACCCAATAGCATAATTAACACTTTGTTCTTCCATTATTTTTTTCTCTGTATTATGTATGAAGTGAACACTTAAGTATTTTTGTTATTTTGCGGTGCCCCCCTATGTAATGCGCAGTCGGGCGCTTAGGGTACTTAAATAAACAAACAGCCGAACGATTACGGTGGCGTCAGTGTGGTTATAGGTCACGTCCTGAGGGTATGAAAAAATGAAAAAAAAATCAATAATCGCTACTTCTGCATTCGTTGTCATTACGACTATTGAAGGAGGCTGGCTTCAACTCTGTACTGAATTAAAACGCAGAAATAGCGATTATATTGCAGTTTTGCCATGCCTCACGTGACATATAACCACACTTTGACGTCACAACCATAACCGAAGCAGCATGACATAAAAATTGGAATATAAGTTATTTATTCGTCTTAGCCGAATACCACGCGATGATTCATGCATAGTACTGCCTTCCGCATAATTGTAGAGAAGAAAACATGCTACCAAAATTAGGCGTCTATACACGTTTCAAACTCAAAATTCACAGTTCGCAGAGGGTGAGCTGGGGAGTAGCGAGCTCCTGAAGACCTAATTTTAAATGATAACTGTTCGTTTCTTGCAGGTGCGATGCTGGAACGAAGAACACGGTTGCCAGTGCGTGACGCCTGCTTCGGGGATCGCCCAGCACTTCCATCGCGAATGTGCTCACCACTCCGTTTCCTGCCCCAAGTGCTGTGGCACCGTTCCTTGCAGTGGCGTAATCGCCCACTTGAAATCAGGATTATGCAATTCCGGGACGACTTCGGCTTCTGATAGCCAACTTCACTCAGGATTAGAGAAAGAAAGAGCATTTATCACTCTTTTCCGAGGGTGCCTTGAAAAACAAATCGCCGATGTCAAAGAACTTCTGGTGCGAATACTCGGTGATATCACCACACATGGCGATCGGCTAAACGAAATCTCTCACGGCGTAAACAGTTCAAAAGAAACCCTGAGGCAAGAACTGGCTGATGGAGCAAAGCAAAATGAGAATAGGTGGACGCAAATCATGTCTAGAATGGAGGCATCCAACCGGCAACTCGAATTGTTATGCGGGAGCGCCGATTCCCTTAATCTTTCTGCGAGCATGTTAAGATTGGAAAAAATCCTGAGAGAGGAAGTTGCCAATGCAGCCAGAGAATCGCAGCATAAGTTGTCGGAAATCGCTACTGCTATCGAAGCCGTCAGAGCTGGCGAGAATGAAAACAGTCAGAAGGCGCTAGCCTACATCCAAAACATTAACCGGCGCTCAGAGCAGTGTGTGGCGCTTTGCACGTTTTTTGTCACAAATGTGGAATCACTACAGGAGACTGCGATGAAACAAGGCTGGGCCAGGTACGAAAGCCAGCAGGTGTACTTGCGCGGATATTGCATCTCACCTGGAGTGTATCTGGAAAAGGACGGCGAAACTACAAAACTGAAAGCAAGTCTCCGCCTCCACAAGGGCGAAATGGACGACTCTCTTGTGTGGCCATTCGAGCACACGATCAAGCTTTGTGTCGTGCATCCCATATATGGTGAAGAACGCGTGGTTCAGAACAAGACTTCTCGTTCTTTTGACAACTACCAAAAGCCAACAACAGCCAGTAACGAAGCTGTTAAGTTTTCTAAAGAGACGCTTGATATGAAGAGCCTTATCGCAGATGGTTACGTAGAAAAGAATCAGCTTCGCATAAAATTCGAGCTTCTTCCATGATGGAGGCTTGAATGAAGCAGGTTGCATTTGGCAACACGCTTGCATTTCCTAACCACTGCTTCCCACTGCTATTTGTCACACCGCAGCATTTTGCGAAAGCTGCCAAAGCATTCCTCACTTAGTTTCTTTTCTTTATATTCTGTGTCAATGTTCGATGTAAGAAAGTGATTTTCTTGCCAAATTTCCGATTCTCTGTTAGGATTCCGAATACGGGGACAAGTCACAAATAAAAGAATGTGTGTAACACATACAATCATGTCCATGTCGCTTCGAGAAGTTAAACCCAACGTAACACATACCAACATTATTGAGGTTTTCTTATCGTGTTCATAATACGGTTTTTTCTGTTGGAATACCCCTGGCGGAAGCTATGCGAAAGTAAACAGTTCCTTTTGCTGAAGGGAGCTGCTGCTTGCCTAGATATTTTGGTTATACTTAGTTTCAGAAGACCGCGCTTATCGAAATCTTTGTCCCATCGACCCACCAGACATCATAAAGACTCTGAAGCTTTTGACAGATTTTTCAAACCGGGACGCTAAAGAAGCCTAATTCCTGAGGACAAACACGAATTCCAAACAAGCGATCCAGGAGCGTGAACTTGCATTCTGGAAAACAAAGCAGATGATGTCCATGGAAGTTCCGCCATTTTTGTGGCTGTAAAAGCAAAAGCGGATAGAAATATGCGATAAATGAAGAAAATGAAGTCTGCTTTCGTATAGAGCACTTACTTATTTTGTAGGTTAGGCCCTCTAACTGAACGGGTCAGTGTATCGTTCTGTGCCCTACGAGAGATAGCCTAAAAAGCGGTATAAAATCACAGGTTTATTCCAGACCAACTGGCATGCGGCCACGGGAAGGAAAAATGCAACGCTGTGTTAGCCACAGCAAAGTTGGCCAAAATATCTGAGCTGCATAAAACAAATGAAAACCACGCGGGACGATCAGAATAATGTGGTGCCAATACAGGCTTGGCCCACGGTATACAAGGAACGGGGTCTGCAGACCTTTCAGCCCCTGAAGCCAAGCACCTGCTCTATTCACGACTCGCTGCGTGTTCGGCGATGCTTCACCGCTGCGAAGTCGCCGCTTCTTATGGGCATCTCGTCGCCGACAGGTTGACTGCGCTCCAGGTACAGGGTTGCTCAAAAGTTGGCAGACCTGATTTTATTCGGCATGTCCTGCCGATAAGGATGCCGAAAAAGCTATCAAGGCAGTAAGAGGTTAGATCGATGCTTCTTTTACTCTCTGCAGACATTATGAGCTTCGCGAGAGCCGTAAGTGCTTGTCTATAGTGCATAAAAGCAGAACCTGTGGCCTGGTGACTACTGACCTACCCTGTTCGTTCTCGCGGCAGTCCCCACAAGAAGGCGCCACTGCTATCATGTTTATTTCAACAGCTCGCTGCGTGGTCCTTAACTTAAGCTTACCACTTTCGTTAGCCTCCAGGATTCTGCCCATAGGTTAGTACTGGCAGCATACAGCTGTCGTACAGTTTTCTCTTGAGGGATATCGGTAAACTGCCATTCATGATCTGAGAGAACCAGTCACATGCGCTCCATCCCATGCTTATCCTTCTAATCATTTCCATCTCATTACCCACCAACACCATGACAAAATTAACCGAAACCTATAAATGCTGGACTAATAGAAATGCCCTGATAGTTTCATTCAAAGCTTCCAGAAAGGTTGACTAAAGTGTACAGGGTATGACAACCGGCGCCAAGGAGAGAAAAAGAAAATAACAGTGGCCACTCCCAGGAGCCCTCGGCAGCGAATGGCACCTATGAAAAATACGCTGCAATTAAGAAATAAAAAACACAGGCAAGGGTGCGGAGTTGAATAAGCCGCCATGCTGTCGAGGGACGTAAATGCGCTGCAAGCAAACACGAAGTAAACAGGGACTGCTTCGAAGCTTCAGGAGCAGGATGTCAAAGCACGTGAGAATCAAAATCGCTTTTCAAAATCCCGCATTGCCATTGCTAAGATTTGTCTCGCGCTAGTGATACGACCCCCTAATCAACACAAAGAAGTGCTGTTGAACTTTATAAATTTTCTCACCCGCGCCCATCACCAGAAACAGGCGACATTATTTCGTTAAGGTAAATTTTGGTGAAAATGCCGGGAGGACCAGACACTGTGCATTCTATTACACGCATTGTAGTTTCACTTAAGAGCCAGTCTTGAAATGAGTTTCCCGGTTGCTCGGACGTTGTTCACCCAAAACAAAAAAAACAAAAAAACCGGCCGACGCAGTGGCGCCATGGGATCATATCTTGCGAAGTGATAATTATTGACTTCACAACAGACGAAAAGGAAAGGTAAGGTCACGTGGTGACGGGGCGTATACCACAGTTCCTTCATTGCGAACTGTATGCGCGTGCAGGACGCTGCATTTTGAAAGCATGTTGTACACGCTGGTCGGGTTCTCTGCGGCATTAGACTGGAGGCCCCTGCGCTTCGTGAAGACCATTCCACCGAACAGAGTATGCAGTGCTTGTGCATTGGTGCGCCCGAAGACTGTATTGCTTCCGTGTTCCCACACGCTGTGCGAGTCGTGCCACGAGCAGTGTACCGAAAAAGGGTTACACGTATGTCCACTGGATGACTGCGAGTTCCAGGAGGAAGACGTCGACTGGAGGGAGTTCCCTGCCGCAGAGCTGCTCAAGAGAGATGTAAGTGAGCAATAGCAATGTAAGAGTGGTTCTCCCTGTTACAGGCATTCATGTGCAGCTCAAAGATTATATCTAGAAAAGGTTAAATGTCCTGGTTTCACAATCGCAGCACACTTGAATGAACAGCCCACATTGACATGATAATTACCAAACGGTCTCGACTTGTGTATTTTTTCAAAGGAATTTTAAGTGCTCTCCTGGTAGTGAAGGAAATTCCGTATTTGGACAAATGTCAGGCCAGTGTTCGAATATGCTTGCGTAGCATGGGGTCCTTTCACCGGTATTCTGGTCAACAAGTTGGAAAGGGTACAGAAATGCGCCGCAAGTTTTGGGACAGCGATTTATAACTTTCTCATAAAAAGGTCAGAAATTCGCGACAGTATTTAGCGGAAGATTTTGTGTATCCAGAGAGAAATCTGCAAGCTGGAGTTCTTGCATTATATATATTAATGCACCGGTATTAATAAAAACGCTTATTTAAAGCAGTCATTTTACATATCGGAGAGAGTAGACAATACAAAAAGATTAAGAAATATCAATGCCGTGTTAATGTGTTCAAGTATTCATTTCTGGTTAACAAAATTCTTGACTGGAATAGTCTTCCGTAAGATGTGGTTTGCGCCCGCAATTTTCAAGCAGTTATTGGAACGATAACCTGATAGATAGATAAAGAGGAGGAGGGAAAGACATTGATGTTAACCAGAAAGGGGTTCCGGTTGGCTACCCTGCACTGGGGAAGAGGGATTAGGCGGCTAAAAGGAGGAAGAGAGAAGGGGGAAAAAGTCATAACACACACACACACGCACAACGCTGTCACAATTTGTCACTTAATCCAGTCGCTCTCAAGTAGGCAAAGAGTGCCTTGTATGCCTTGTACGATACCCTGACGCACTATCGCGCCCAATATGACTCGCAACACACGAGAGTGTGGCTGCAGTGCTTTCCGGACGCACGGTGGTGCCAATAAGCGGCGTGCTTGGAAACAAAGTGGAAAGGATTCTGCTGTTCCACTAGTCAGCTGCATCCCCCACGCCGTCTGTTCTACACAATCTGGAATCAGTTGCGACATGCGCCTTGCACTGTCATACAAATGCCGCCGCGCTAGCGCTGGCGATGCGATAACGCTGTTTCTTTAAAGACCAGAAGGCACAGGGGACAAGGGTCACTGCTTGAACAGCAAAATCCTTTCCCTTTCGTTTTCAAGCGCGCCGCTTGCCGGCCCCTTCATGCGCCCGGCCACGTGGCCGGGCGTAGCAAGTCATATTGAGCGCGTTAGTTCTTGATATAATGTTATCGTCGTTGATACTAATAGGTTGTGAATTCATTCCTTCTTTCTTTCTTTGTTGTGTTAGCTTGCTGGCATGTCCCGAATATCTTATTTGCTGGCTATATCAGACCTCATTAATCCCCCTACAATAATACCTCGTTGGTGCAGTAGATACTTCTAATAAATAAATTAAATAATACTCAGCAGGTGCGCCCTAATCATGAAGAGGTGATGCTGGATTGGAGGTATAATGGCGAGATTCATGACAACACAAAATGAACAAGGCTTAAGGACTTAAGGAGAAGGCTCTTTCCGCTAGCCAACGTTTCAACAACGAGACTTCTGCGGTTTGAGAAGCCCGCTTAGTTGAAACGTTGGCTTGCGGAATGAAGCTCCTCCTTAAAGCCTTGTTCACTTTGTTTTGAATCGTAAAGGGACGAGCATGCTACGAACTATGCTCTGCTGAAATTAGCTTTATGTATTCTTAAGGCTCTGATTAGCGTTGGAATCATTGGGCACTTGTATTGAGGCCGTGACTGTAGGAGGTGCTGCTGTCTTTGTCAAGACTCTGCTCCGAACGGAAGGTGAACAGTCTGCAGTGATTGTTTATTATATGCAGAGTTCCATGCATGCCAGTCCAAAGCTTCGAGTTATAGTTGCACGCCGCTAACGGCAGCGGCAGAATTTTAGAGCTAGGGCGTCAGCCTGCACCTTAACGTTAAGGCGTCAGCTGGCCGCCCTGAGAGCAGATGGAAAAGTTGCAGTTCTGTCCAGGAAGCGATGTTATTAAAAAGGCCGAGCGGCGAGAATATGGGGCGCGCGATAGCCGGCAAAAAGCGGACGATGTGCATTGCAGTGCCATCTGACGTTGAGCTTCTGGTGTGGAGACCTTGATACGTGTGCTCTTGCTCGATACTTTCGAGCTCCAAGCCGTATCTTTTCGTCCGCTTGCCACTAGATACGGTAATCTTGTGCAGTTCCAGGGGCGAGAGGAAAGTAGTTCTTCAACCCCCGTGTCACGCACATAGATCGGCGACACGCGAAAGAGATGAACAATGTGCCGTTCGTCTAGCCCTGATTAGGCAGATAACGTAGCTTTCTCGGCGACGAAACGGCTCAGCATGCACTACACGCTCACGTCATTGCTATTCTCGTGCTTTTAAAGACATCGTATGGGGAACTTGTGCTGAAGTTTGCGGTGCCGATTGCAGCGCCATAACACACTCCCTAGCGAGAAGAACAAGCAATTTTGGTTAGTACTATTAGTACTTTTCCGCGCCACCTTCAGGCGCTCATTGGCGTGGGCCTCCGCGCTCTGTCGAAGGCGTACGCGCCGTGCGTCAGATATCTGGGCTACGCCGATAGAAGCTGGGCAATGAATGCTGTCAGCCAAATGAGGGTATCTAATTGCGCAGAATGTGTTCTCGCGTTTGCAGTGGCCCAAGCGGCTGACAAATGAAGTTTTGAGTCCTCGAATGGAACAATTGCAGTGCCACCTTGGCAGCGCAGGTTCGCCAAAAATGGCCGGTTAGGCAGTTCCCGAGGTGGGCACAGCCCACGACTCTTTCCTTAGGTGATTGCACTCGCTGACGTATACTTAATTGCTGCCGGCAGTTCCATACAGCAAGAGAAACAGGCAGAACAGCATGGGGGCTAGAATTCCACGATCGAAGCTCGCAATATTAATATCGTTTTCTTATTTTTCTTTTAGAAATGTACTGGCACTAATTAACGCACGCAAACAACACGAAGAGCGCCCGAACTCTTGAATTCATCCTTGGGGTTAGAATCACGACTTTTGTTGTCCTTTGTTTTCTCGAGTTTGGTCGTTGGGGGACATGGGACACGGACTGGTCTTTGAAGACCATCAAGTTCTAAAAAAAGGACTAGCTGACTCTGCTTAATCAGGAACCTAACAACTTGTATTTGTTGTTTTCCTGCATTACTTGCTTGTGTTTGTCACAATATCGTGGGCGGCTGGATGGTTGATGCGGTTGCTCGTCGCGGGGTGGATGGGGGCTTGCGGATACGTGGGAACTTGGGCCTCGCTTCTTCGGGGCCGCCGTTGCCGCATTCTGCGCGTCAGACCAACACCAAGGCTCGCTTGCGGACAAGGCTCGCTTGCGGACAACTTCCCTGGCTGACAACACTCATTACCGCACGCACCGGAATCTCCAGACCAACTGCCCAGCTCTCACCGCTCCCGCCGCCACGTTCTCGTGGAAAACGAACACAACAAAAAACCTTGTGGCGCCGCGTATAGATGAGACGCAGATTTTCAAAAAAAAAAGAAACACGAATAAATGGTTAAAGAACATGGAAGAAAGCGCCTATTTAACGAGGAGTATCTGTGAAGGTCCCGGTGGGTGCCGGACATCCAACCCGCATCTCCCCGCTCCAATCACGTGCAAGCGCTTGCTACCGACACGGCGACTGGAGGGCTGAAAAGCACTACAGCGTCGCGATGAGTCAACCATAGCCACGAGAAAGGGGGGGGGGGGGGTAAAGTTGTCGCCGCCACGGCGCGACATGTTTGTGAAAAACAGTGGCGCCTTGTCTACCACTGCCGCAAAAGTAAAAGAAGCACAGGGCAGGCACGAATTTTGTGACAGCGTTTAATATGTTATCCGGTGAATCACTCCCTTCTGTAATGCCAGATGATCCCGAGGGCATTAAATAAATGAAATGAAATGCTAAGATGGCTTGGAGCAGGGGACTGGGGGAGCGTGACCGGGGCATGATACCACTCGTTGTCGCTTTGTTTAGTCGGTGGTCGAAAAGCTTTGGTGTTTATACTGGTCCTGTTTTCGGTAGGGGGCAGGTGGAGAGGAATGGGGCGCAAAATAATGCCCGAGTACCGACCATATTGTCACGAAGTGGTGACTGCAACCGGGGAGCAGAACGACAGGGAAAATGCGTCTAAACAAAACTCTTTATTTCAGCTAACTAGCGTCCATAATGGACTGAACAACTCGGCGGCGGCGTAGCAGCAAGCGTGATTGGCGGGCGTCGAACCGAGTGGCCCGCCGCTGTCGGCCGTGCTCAATTCAAAGCCGACAGCGAACTTTCGAGATACAGCGTGCAAAGTTACTAGAACATTCTGGAACAATATAGAACCGGTCCGCTCCGCCTGGATGCAATCAATCGAGTTGAACCTGTTGACGTCTGCATCGCAAACAAAGCAATAAAGCGTGCCGGCAGGTTTGGAGAATGAACAAACAGCTGCAATATCATTGCACGTCAAGCACTGCAGCTGTCAGGTTATACCATTGCTATTCAAGAAATTATAAGAGATCCTACCGCCCCTCCGCTCTACCAATAGCTGACGTGAAATCAGGAGACAGCCGTTTGTTGGAGACTGTCATTTCCGTGAATATACTTTTTCTTTACTTGCAGGTCAAGTGCTGGAACGCAGACCAGGGTTGTCAGCATGCGGCGGCTGCTTCCATGATCACCCACCATTTCCAGCGGGAATGTGTGCACCACTCTACCTGCTGCCCAAAGTGTTCAATAAGCGTCCTGTGCAGCGAAGTGTGCGCGCACCTCAGGTCGGGAACTTGTGGGTCTTTAACTGACCCCTCTTCGGAGTCCCAAAGAGACCGCGACATCAAGGGTGAAAATGCGCCTTGTGTTGCTTTCAGCCAAGCATTTGAAAAGAAAGCGAATGAAATGAAGTCCTATTTCGAAAGAATCACTGTCGATATTACAACACATGGGGAAAGGCTGAATGAAATTTCTCATGACATGAACGCTCTGAAAGAAACTCTCAGGCAAGAACTGGCAATTGCAGTACTGAATCCGGAGAACTTAAAGGAAACCTCATGCGAACACTCAGCGTCGAACACGGAAATGAAAGAATGTTTGACCACACGCAGCGACGCCGTAAACAATCTTTCCGCAGGGATGAACCGATTAGAAAAAGTACTGACAGATCAAGTGGGTAATGTGACAGCGGAAACTGCTGACCACATTTCGAAAGTCACAGCTGCCCTGGAACAAGCCACCACAGAAGGCAGAGAGAATGGTCAGAAGACTTTGGAGTGCCTCTACAAAGTGCATGCACTAGCGCAGCTACAAGTAGCGCGGTGCGAGTTCTTTGTGCAAGGTGTGAAATCCCTCCAAGAGAAAGCGCTGAAGAAAGGCTTCGCATGGTGCTACAACGAGCACGTGTACCTGAGTGGTTATTGCATATCACCCGGGCTGTACTTCAAGAAAAGAGGGGATTCGGTAACAGTGCATGTTCTCTTACAGGTGCACAAAGGTGACATGGACGAGGTTGTTCTGTGGCCATTCGAGCAAAAAATCAAGCTGAGAGTCGTGCACCCGAAAAAAGGTGCCGAACGCGAGGCTGAGGTTAAAACACCACGTTGTGCCGAGCACTACCAAAAGCCCGCAACTTCAAGCAATGATGGTATTTATTTCCTTAGGCCGGCGTTTGTCCTAGGGGATCTCCTGAATGCCGGCTTTGTTGAAGACGACAAGATTCGTGTCAAGTGGGAGCTACTGCCTTGAGTTTCTCTTCCATCGGCACAAGGACAAGTAGGTGGCGCATGATCTTAGCAGGAATAACCTTTTTTTCTTGACAATACTACCAAATTTCAAGAAAGGGTTGTGTCCAATACAAAAAACATTTTTTTTTCAAAGAAAATTTGCAGTTTGCATTCCAGTTACGAAGCTTTGCATTCGACGTCAGTACTCTTTTGTTCTTAACACTCTTACAAGCGGCATATAAATTCTTATGCGACTCCGAGTATTGGCTTGGAAATGAAGGCATTTACTTTTGCTCATACCAAGTTTCGCAGTCATAGCTGTACATGCCATATTTCTTGGAATAAATGGAGCCTCTGTGTTCATCCTAGTATATCTTAGAAGAATGCTCCCACATTCAGTTTCTAGCTGAAGGGAAAGCTATCCTTGCGCCGCATCTACTCGCGTATAGGCCAAACAAATTATTTTAAAATAGTGCCCTTGAAACTAATACTTCCCTCAAGCAAGTTCAAGGCCCCAATTCGGACACAAACGCGCAAAAGATGTAAAGAAAATACCGCCAACAGAATTCGTTATTTTCCAAGGAAGCGGCGATAAATTGAGATAAATGCGATATACGGATTAGCGCGGATCTGCACTGCCGCTCATTGCGCGGCTGTGTGGCCTTGTACAGCAAGCAGGGCCGTTTCCTCAATGACTATTCTTTAGTACCATTTCAGCGTGTCTTCTGGTCAGGACCGCAGGCGCGGAAAAATTTAAGTCGCGCGCCGAGCTCTATGTCGTATAAAAGGCGTAAGATACAGGGGGAAAGCAGCTGCAGTGGCATTTCGCTTGTAATCCTGCGAAGCTTTCTGATCACCGATGGGGAATCACTGCCAACATTGCACGACTGCTGTGACGCTGCTGAATTCAAGTTTACTCCCAAACTTTATCAAAGTGATGAAGGTATCGTCTTCAACCGTTTCCTTGCAGGCATTGATCAGAACGAATGGTCTTTGGGGCCAGGACCTGTGCGCTGGCCAGTTTTTTTTTTGCGTGCTTACCACCGCACTCCTGCAGAGGTAAACGCCATGATGGCGGCTCAGAGCTTCCATTGCTCGACCAACGTGACATACCAGATTTTTATTTTCCTTTTACTGGAATAAGGAACCGGCCATCATGATGTATTGACCATAAAATTTGCGAATAAAAAAGCAGTCCTGCGTCTCATGCTAAGCTGAGCGGACGCTTCAAGAAATGCGTCAGTGGTAACTGCGCAAAACAGGCGTGATTTTATATTCGGCGTTCTCATTCGGGGCTTAGGGTAGTGCAACTATTTTGATCTCATGCATATTTCCATACTCCATGATTTCATGCCATTTCTCATTTCACACTGCTTACGTTTCTTAAGTTGGAGGCTAGCTCGCGAGAAGTACTCGAAGCGAGAGTCCGAGTGTTTTATTCAGACCTTCATGCGTTCAATGTTTATGCAATAAACGTCCGGAGGCGCGTCTTCACTTCATTTCTCAGTGCGCAACAAGCGTCCACACCCAACGCTTAGCATGACGCACTGATCCCTTTTCCTCCACAGGACGCAAGAAGCCCTAAGTGCGCGTATTTTTTAATATCTATTTATTTATACAAGCTGCTGTCTTGCTGAAGGCTATGATAAGGTGTCTGCGTACACAACAAGGGTGACAGTTAGTTGTAAAGCTTTTTATTATAAACATAGGTCGGTGGGCGTTGATCGTACGAGCCACGACGGCACACTACCGGGCGTTACTCATGATCCCGACTGCACTTAGTCTACCTCTTCGCTGCGCTGCTTGAGCACCTGCCTGTTGGTTCCATTGCAGCTACTTCCCTGCAGAAATTGGAGCCATCCTGGCGACTTAGGGGACGAACGAATGGGTGTATCTTAATAAGCCTTCAGCCGCTCGACGTGTAAAGTTTCGCGGCCCCGGCGACGGGGCGTCAGTGAAGAGGCGAGTGGCACCACTGTGTAATTCACCATGAAGTTTGTTGTACAACGCGGTTAGGCCCGTGATAGCGCGAAATAAGTTTTGTGGCCAGGCCGGCAGTGGGGTCAGCCACATAGAGCAAAGCGAGTGCTCCGGAGGCATATGTAACGCGAGGATGAATCCCGACGTTGCTTTTGGTGCCACTGGAACTGTGCGGTGAAAGAGTGGACAAGTTGCCGACATTCTCCGAAATGCATTACTGCTTCGGAGAATGCGGTAGTCTCGGAAGGAACGGAGTGATAGGCAAGGATAGTGTCCAGTCCCGACCGTATAAAAAAAGACAGGAGAAAATCGCGTCGGTATTTGTGTAGCCGGATTATACGTGACGAAGGGGAGAACTTCGTCCCAATCGGAGTGGGCGGTATCAATGTACAGAGTCGATCACACTTGTCTAGAGCACTCGAGCAATGTCGTCCAGTGAAACAAAATCGAGATTCTAAAGTCGGCATTTACATCGTGGAAAGCAGCCTAATGAAATGCGAATCGCACAGGGAATAGCGCCTTACCACCAACAATACAGATGCGATAACATTTACGTCAGTTTTCTCCGTAGCACACCGCACGAGAGCTCTAGACAAGTAGGCCTATGATCGGATCTGTATATGGCGAGCATTTTGTTCAGATTGCGGTTGAACCGATCATTAAGCCCGTGGGTTTGGGGTCGTTTGAGCGGGTACTGCGGTGAACGATTTGGATTTGCTGTAGCAAGGGCTGCGACGTCATTCAAGAGAAAAACATGGCAGCGGTCTCATAGAACTCTTTTCGGGGAGCCGTGATGAAGAACAAGACTGTGTAGGGTGAAGGAAGCAACAGCGTCTGCGGTGGCAGATTGTGAGATGGTCTACGGCCATGATGACCCATCGGCGGTTAACCGATGTGGATGGAAACGGGCCATTAAGAACAGTACCAGCGCTGCCAAACTGTCGGCCAGGGCTGCAGGGTTATGGCTGCAACGGAGTGCCGTCGTGGTGGGGAGGGTTCCTGCGACAGCCGGCTTCACATGACTGAATGTACTGACGAATGAGGCTGTACATACCTTGCCAGTAGTGTCCCGTACGCAGGTGAGAATACGCTATTAGGACACCGGAGTGTCACATTGTGGATCTGAGTAGAAAGAGGCGCAGATGGCGGCACAAACGTGTAGAGGGATTACCAACAGCCACTTCCTCCCGTCGGGGAGAAATTACACGGAAAAGTGAGGGGCGATGCGATCCAAGGATCTTTCAGTTCTTCAGAGAGCATATCAGGTACGTGGAACGGCGAGAAATTGTAGCCACAGCTGAAGGTAGCTGTGGAATCGCATGGGAACGGTTAACGGGAAACTGCGTCGGCGTGCTTAAGTCCTGAGCAATATATGACGTGAATATCAAGCTCCTGGAGACGTAAAGCCAAGCGGGCGAGTCGGCCAGAGGCAGGGTAGAGGGAGGACAGCCAGCAAAGGGCATGATAGTCGGGGATGACGTAGAACGACCGGCTGTAGATTTAAGGGCACAACTTTGCAATCGCGCAGATGATGGCGAGAGATTATTTTTCTGTGACAGAGTAGTTGGATTCCACCTCGGCGCGGGCGCGGCAGGCGTAAGTGGCAACGTATTCCGGATAGCCAGACGCTGTTTCATATGGTACAGAGACTGCCTTTCGGCACTGCATGCAGGGCATTCAAAACAATTTGGGCTATAATTTCGTCTCACCCGAAGATGATACTGTCAGGGACAAAAGTCTCCATGTCACATATATTAAGGAGCCTAAATTAAATTTTAAAGGAAAGAGTTGTGAAGAAGACGACGTGAATTAACCGGAGAATAAACAAGAGGAAGAAGAAGCATTCGGTGAGGTGGAGAGATGATTGGTGGAGAAGCATTCGGTGATGTGGAGAGTGATGATTGGTGGAGAAGAGAAGAAGACGACAAGGCTTACGTTGACTAACACCGAAGCTATAAGAGGGCGAGTGAGAGCGAGGCACTGGGGGGGTGGCAGCAGAGAAGCGCGGAGACTGCGGCGGGTCAGGGTCACTTTGGCTGTAAGAGAGCGACGCCGGCTACTGCTCCGGTGAGCTCGCGTTCTACGGCAACGCATCGTGGACTTCCTTCCGTGCCTGAGCCCGTTCCGGGCAGTCAACGGAGGACGCTACCGCCTGCTGCGGCCAGGGGTGTCTCCAGCGCCGTTGCCACCCATCCGGGTGATGCCCCCAACGCCAACAACACCGGCATCATCACCTCCACGGGCGCTTGGATCGGGAGCTTATACGACGCAGCCAGCGGTGCCGCCAGCGACGCCAGCCCAAGCACGTCGAACACCGCCTACTGGATCCATACAACGCCGCAGCCACACCGAACCAACCGTGAGCACGAACGCCGACCGCTAATAGTAGAACGTTAGTAGTAGACGCTGGTAGCAGTGTGCCCGGGTCGTGTGTATTTATAGTCTGTGTTTTGTGTTTGTTAGTTTTGTGTTCTGGTTTGTGTGTGTGTGTGTCACGTGGGGTGTATTAAATGTGCGTTTGTGTGGGTACACCTGTCGCCTAGTCCATTTTTTCCGTCCGAGTGTTCTCCGGAGAGATCCGTGACAAAGATCCTGGCAGGCTCGCCACTTATCTTTGTCACGGATCTCTCTTCTTCTTCTTCTTCTCTTCTCCACCAATCATCTCTGTCTAGCTCACCGATTGCTTCTCCACAAAGCATCTCTCTCCACCTCACCGAATGCTTCTTCTTTATTCTTCGGTTAACCCATGTCGTCTTCTTCACACTTTTCTTTTAAAATTTAATTTAGGCTCCTTAATGTATGTTACACTCCAGGACGCCTCATCAGAAACAGGCTCGAACTGATAGCTCTGTGACTAACAGCAGGCGAGAGAGCACACTTGTCGAGGTGAAATTTGGACACGCGTGCTGTGATTTGTGCTAGTCATAGCTAGTGATCGCCAAAGAACACAGCGGGTACTAGGCAAAACCCCTTGTCGCACGTCCTGGCGAATTTTGTCCCCCATAGTACATGTAGGGCTATAAGCGATACCGATTACAAATGAGTGATGGCTGGTGAAACCTACACCCAGGAACATGTGGCGCAGCAAAGCTTATTCACGTTGTGGTGGGCTGGATGGAAGCCGCAGCTTCAGTTCAGGGTCCAGAGATTTTAAACGTGAGTTTCAATATTGGCTGGACTTCCACGCGGAGAGCATTATCTGCCGCGCAGGTGCGCTAAGCCTGCCCGCTGCGCTTTCGAAATGGGGATCGACACACAATCGCCGTCATGGTGAGCAGTTCGCGCGACCTCCTCCGCGCAGTGATTGCCTGCTATGACGCTGTGCCATGGCAGCCATTGGTAGATAATGTCGTGCCGTTTATTGATGGCAGAGTGTAGTTCTCGGATTTTCGCGACTAGTTGTTCGTGAGCTCGACGGTGAAAAGCAACTTGTAAGACGTGGAGGGCTGGTTTAGAATCGGTGAAAATCAACCACTGCTGGGGGCTGTGCTGATTGATATGCTCAACGGCGACACGAAGAGTGGTTAGCTTTGCACCTGTTAAAGAAGCCTGGTGAGCTTCCCTAACTTTGATTTCGGTTGTCTTTGCCGTGGAGTCCGAAGAACTGATGGGGTTCACTGTACCGCAGTAGAAGACGTGCAGCCGGTTTGCTTGGTGCTAATAGAAATATTCAAGAGTGACTTGTCTAAGATCTATAGGTGATAAATCGACCTTCCTGATACCGGGTATTGAAAGAAGCACTCGGGGTTGGTGAAGGCTCCATAGTGAGGAGAACGGTCTAGAGACGTTTACTGAGACGGCAAAATGGCGTGATGTGCGTCAATGGTGTTTGTAAACGATGTGCGCGCCCTGCTAATAGTAAGACTGGCAAGAGTGTGAGAGGGCACCTGGGAGATGTGTGGAAAATGTGCCCTCAGTGCGTAGTAGTGATGATGTAGTGATTGGGTTCTAGTTTGCGACAAGTACAGTTGCGGCTAGGGACCCATTTTGGCAATATAAGGAAGATCCGGAACGCATGAGCTTGAACGCTTTGTAGACTTCGTATATTGAATTTTATAAATTTTCCGAGTGCAGGCAGGCTGTACTGAAGGACTCCCATGAATAAAGTGTTGCAGTTGCATCATCGACCACACTATCGCTCCCCACGACTTTTCGCAAGAAAGGAGAGAACGTGAGCAGTCGCTTTAAATCTCTTTTCGTGTATGAAATGTAAGGGATCATGACAGATTTCAGTCGATGATTACTCCCATAAACCGATGCCTCTTTTCGTAGGTTTTTGTTGCGCCGTTTATACATACGCGATAGTGAGACTTGTCCTTGCGTGTTAACGCAACATGCGAACACTTTACGGTGGGAATCTGCAGGCCTTTCAGGTGAAGGTAGGCCTTAAGAATACCTGACTCCTTTTGAAACCCCACTGGAACTAGTTGGCGTGAAACCCTGGATGCCCAGGTACAGATACAGATACGGAGCGTTCGGCTTAGGATTCCACCCTGTTGGACTCCACGTCAAGTGAAATGAGATGATGTTGGGCCATCCTCAGTGTGCACAAAGAGATATCTGTTGGATAAATATCTGTGTATCCAGCAGAATACGCAACCTTCATTTTCGGCAGCTTCCAGTGCTTCGAAAATGGCCTGGTGGGTTTGGTTGTCATATGTGCCCTTTATATCCATGACGTCGCGGTAAAGCGCTTGAATTGTTTTTGCCGCTCGCCGGATGTCACCATATCGAACACGCTGGCATGGGAAGAGCGTTGAGTTCCAAACCAGAACATAGCCGGATATATATACACACCGGCGGATATATATATATATATATATATATATATATATATATATATATATATATATATATATATATATATATATATATATATATATATATATATATATATATATATATAGACTTTTACTCGTTTGTAACAGTACCCTAATTCCATGATTTCTCGTAATATTGCAAAAGGACGAGTCTAGCTTCTTGCCCAAGGGCTGCGAGATCATTGTTGGGTGCGCAAGGTTTGATGACATGCCGTCGGGTCCCGGCGATGACAACCTTCCGCCACAAGCCAGCGCGACGTCCAGTTCCTCCACGAGGAAGACAAAGACCATCCGTGAATCCCGCGAAGCGTGATAATCGCTGGCATGCAGCGTTGCGGTTGGGGCCGATGGCGCTGCTACCCCAGCGAAGAAATCTTCGGCTGTGCCCATGGCTCTATGCGTTCATGTACAGTCGTGAGCGAAAGTGGAGAGACCGTGACTCCGGGCGCGGGAGCAGCTGCGGGGCCGCACCACGGCGCTGCTACCTCGCGCCGCGTAAAGTCACTGGAACGGGAAAAGTGCCGCATTCGTTTTCTCTCGCCGCCGCGCCGGCGGGCCAGCGCGCGCGGACCATTTATTTATTTATTTATTTATTTATTTATTTATTCAAAATACCCCCAAAGGCCCTCATTTGAGGGTATTACATGGGGGGGGGGGGGGGGGGGGGGAGTAAGTACAAAGCATTGTTATAAGGTTAAAGATATTGCACTAAAATAAAATAGAAATCACAAAATATTAATCATAAATAGGCATTCACAGAAAGGGTCGCAACAATGCACATAACAGCAAAATTTGAGCATAAATAACAGCACCGCTAGAAAAAGAAAAAGACAACACTTGGAAAGGTGCGCTGAAGTACAAAAAAAAATATAAAATAAAAAGAAGACAAGGCGGAAGAAAAGAACGCTCAAAAAATACCTTTTTAGTTGTTGAAACATGAGTGCATAAGATGTTGGAATTTATTTAGATCAGATTCAGTGGCAATTTCTGATGGCAAAGCGTTCCATTCGGTTATTGTGCGTGGTAAAAAAGAATAGGCATAATGGAAAGACTGGCAGTTAATGCGTTTAACTTTGTAAGGATGATCGCGACGTGGAAAGATAACTGGCGGTGGCTGAAAGAATTCATCATGAAGGGAAGGATGGTGATAAAGCTTGTGGAAAAGTGACAGACGGGAAATTTTTCGGCGCAGTGCTAAGTTATCTAACTCGGCTTTAGTCTTCAATGAGGTGACGCTGGTGTAACATGAATAATCAGAAAAGATGAATCGCGCCGCACGGTTTTGCAGGGCTTCGATGTTACTGATGATATAATTCTGATGAGGATCCCAAATGGCAGACGCGTATTCGAGTTTCGGACGGATTAATGTGGTGTATGCTAGTTTTTTTACATGTGTCGCGGCCTCTTTTAAATTATGTTTGAGAAGTCCGAAAGTACGGTTAGCGGAGGCAAGAGTGAGATTAATATGATGATTCCATGATAAGTCGGATTGTAGGTTAATGCCAAGATACTTGTAACTTGTGAATTCTACACTATTGTTATCAAGAAAGTAGGCGGTAGGAATACGTGGCTTGTTAGTGAAAGACATGAGCTTAGTTTTGGAAAGATTTAAAGGCATTAACCAATTAGAACACCATGTGCTTATCGCTTCAAGATCAGACTGCAGTGGCTGGCTGTCAGTGTTACAGGTTATACGTCGATAAAGCACACAATCGTCAGCAAATAGTCTGATTCTGGACGTCACGCAATTGGGTAAGTCATTAATATAGATAAGGAAAAGTAAAGGTCCCAGTACACTGCCTTGTGGAACTCCAGACGTAACATTAGCGTAACATGAGTTAGAGTTGTTAACTGATGTGAACTGAATTCTAGATGAGAGAAAATCTGCTATCCATGCAATAATATTAGGGTGAATGTTCAGTTGGGAAAGTTTAAGCAACAACCTTTGGTGTGGAACGCGATCAAATGCTTTAGAAAAATCTAAAAATATTGCGTCAACTTGGAAACCAGCGTCAATCAGTGCATGAATATCGTTAATGGCGGGGAATGACCACGTCACCGCCATAAATGGTCCTCTCGCTTCTATCTCGCGGCCGCCGGCACACAGATCGTCCGGAGCATTACGTAGCACTTGCTCTTATGGGCCGAGATAAGCGTGCTCAGCATTTCCAGTCATTTAGTGACGCTTGTGCAGTTCATGCCTGCGTAGAGACTGCGCGCGGCCGTCACTTCAGCGGCGCTGGACCAATTATGGCTGCTCCGGTGATGGTTGCGGTACTTTTCCCGTTCCAGTGATTTTAGCGCAGCGCGCTCGCTGCGAGAGTGCCCCGAGTGACGAAAAACTTCACACTCGCTCTCTCGCGGGTGCTTATCACGCTTGATAAAAATCTGGTGCGACGTTCGGCTGCGCTGCAGCTGACGGTCACGACGAAGGGGAGCGCGCATCGCAAAGCGCCTGAAGTCTCTGAAGGGAAAGTGAGGCTAAATGCTACACTACTCCTCCGCTTTCGGCGTGCCTTGACGGTTACGCGTCGATGCCGCGCCTGTATCGGTATTCTGTTGGAAGGCACTCGCGTCTTCCGCTCGAATCCCCAATTAATAGGTAGAGACGAATACATCGAGGCGTAAAATGCAAGGCACGGTGGATCCTCGCTTCGAACGCCCCCTTCAAATTAGTATTAAAAATATTAGGCACTCACGGGCTCTTCATTGCCACGAGAAATAAAGAATCTGAACGTAACAAACAACTAATACTTCATGAAGCCGCCATTAACGGCAATTACACCAACAGATCGCCGCGGCATCGAACCATACAGTGATGGCACAACATCGATGTGAGCACGAAGATTCTGCCATTCCAGTTTTACGGCAGTCCACAGTCTACCAGCTGTAGCAAGCCGTGCGGAGATCTCGGGCGGCAAGTTGCGTCTTGGTCAGCCCCCACACGTTTTCGATGGGGTTCAGATCAGCGCCTACTGGTGGCCACTCCATCGCGCGAATGCAAGCTCTTCCAGCAGTGTGCCCACGAGGCGAGCTCTGTGAACTGGGCTACGATCCTGCTGGAAGAGGTAGCAGCCAGCGCTGAAGGAGCCACCAAGCACGTAGGGGACCAACTCCTCTTGAATGATGACGCGGTTGAAGCGGCCTTCGATGCGCACAAGAGGGCCCAGGCCATACTTGCTTATGGCACCCCAGACATTGACAGCACACCTGCCCCTTTTCAGGACGCCCCTCGTGTACTCCGGTAGGTATCTATACGACAGGATGGTGGAGAGAGACGTGCCGTGAAAAAGCAAACCATACAGGACACAATTTCTCTAGCCCAATTTAAGCATTAATAGAGATTACGTTTTTCTTGAATGAAGAAATTTCTGATATTGTATTTCGCGTTCTCTTTTGCAAAGACCGGCCCTTACCCAGTGCACAGCCCGGGTGATATGCAATAACCACGCAGGTAAACGCGCTTGTGCAAATACCAAGCACAGCCTTCCTTCAGCGATTTCACTTGGAGGGATTCCACACCTTGCACAAAAAAACTCTCAACTCGTTGCTTGTAGCGATGCCAGTGTATGCACTTTGGTGATGCACTCCAATATCTTCTGACCATTCTCTCTGCCTTCTGTTGTGGCTTGTTGCAGGGCGGCTGTGATTTTCGATAGGTTGTCTGCAGTTTCTTTTGCCACATTACCCAATTGAACTGTCAGTACTTTTTCTAATCGGTTCATCTTTGCGAAAAGATTGTTTACGGCGTCGCTGTGTGTGGTCAAACATGCTTTCATTTCCGCGTTGGACGCTGAGAGTTCGCGCATGGTTTCCTTCAAGTTCTCAGGATTTAGTCCGGCAGTTGCCAGTTTTTGCCTTAAAGCGTCCTTGATTGCGCTGATATCATGAGACATTTCATTCAGCCTTTCCCTATGAGTGCTAATATCAGCAGGGATTCTTTCGAGATAGCCGTTCATTTCATCCGCCTTCTTTTCAAACGCTTGACTGAAAGCAGCAAAAGACACTTTTTTATCCGTGAGGTTGCGATCGGTTTCGGATTCCACCGAGGGTTCGTGAACAAGCCGCAAGTTGTGAGCCGCTGCGCAGGACGCTTATTGAACACTTTGGGCAGCACGTAGAGTGGTGCGCACATTCCCGCTGGAAATGGTGGGCGATCATGGAGGCAGCCGCCACAAGCTGGCAACCCCGTTCTGCATTCCAGCATTTGACCTGCAAGGAAAAAAAAATGAGTATATGCACAGAAATGACTATTGCCTCTCCAACGACAAATTTTAACTTTCGTTGTTCAGGTAAATCCCCTGATGATTTCCCTTCAGCTCCTATTTGAGCGCAGGGGCAGTAGGATCTTTTACAATATCTTAAATACCAAAGATAACATCTGACAGCCGCGATGCATGAAGTGCAATGATACTGCCGCGGTTTGTTCATTCATCATAGCTGTCTGCACAATTTATCGCTTTGTATGCGATGCAAGTCGCAATGAGATTTATCTCGACAAATTGCATACAAAATGGAATTTTTCTGGGCTAGTTGGTATGAATTCATTTGTGCGTCAGCGCGAACTTTGGGAAGCAGATACGTAGAGACCCAAATGGAAAGTGGAACACAACGCTAACAACTTTTAATGAAAAAAGGGCGAAATGGGCGGAAATATTTACAGTGGGCAGAGGCGGAGAGAAGGATGGAGAGAGGGCAAAGCGCACGGAAATTGGGGCTGCACAAAAAGCAAAAAAGAGAACAAAACCTTATGAAAGAGGACGGAACAGCCGCCAACGGGTACGCGAAACTAGTGTAACCAGGCAAGCTGAGGCCGCGTTAGAATTCTATGAACACTTGGGCTGACCACCGACAGATAACCGAAAAACAGCCGTGAGAGCAGTCACAACATAAGATCTAGGCCACTAAGCCAGACACTGAAAGAACTGAGAGCCGCTTCATAATAACAATAAAAAAATAAAAGGACAGCGCCAATAAAAACACGCCGACACAAAGCTAAAAGTTTGAAACATGAAGACAGGCATGAGGCTGCGGAAATTGTAAAAAAAACTTGTGAAAACTTTCCCGGCTTCAAGTTAAACGAAAGTCGAGTTAAAACCAATAAATTCCAACTGTAATACGGCTAAACGGCTGAAAAGGCTAAACGTCATGTGGAGACTAAAGAAAAGATGGACATAAAACCGATGGCGAACAGGATTCTAAGAAGAAACGAGGCGAAAAATTTGCCGGTGCATGGGGCAGGGCAAACAAAATGGAAGTACGCTTTTTCTTTCGTTGACAGTGCAATTGACGCCGTGCTTACAAGTCCTTAATGGGAGTTGCTGTAAAAGCGCAACTGTTTAATGATCGAAACCATGCTTGTAATAGTAGCAGCGACACGCTTACACAGTTCCTTTGACTGCTTGCTGTAAAGGGGCACTCAATTGTACTACAGTAACTTAAAAAAGATGGCAGAAAACCAACCAAAATAAAAATGAACACTTAAATGACGTTTCGGCTCCCACACGGGAGCCTCGTTCACAAACGGGTACTGACGTGAAAGGCTGGCTATTTAAGCTGAAAAATGTGCCCTAGGCAGCGAGCCTATTCACTAGGAAGTGCCCCGCCAGTGCGATTAAGAGTGTGTTTGGTTGTCTGAATGATTAAGGATTCTAGATATAAACGGCTGAGGAGATTAATTTCTGGTTTTAAAATGCGCGCGTTGCTCCAATCTATATCATGCTGCCTGCTTTCAGAACGTTCGGCGAGTGCATATGACGACGCTTTCTTGTTTGCAATATCACACTGGTGTTTCAAGTTTTCACAAAGTTTCCACTTTCACCCACATACACGTGGTTCAATCAATCAATCAAAGGAAGCTTTATTTCATAATTCACAAAAAAATTGTACAAAATATTTGGACCGATAGCCTGCATGGCTAGTGTCCGGTCCAATACAAATCAAGTCATTTAGGCAACCACATAAATATGTAAAATGAAAAAAAAAATGAAAACAGCGAATTAACACAGCAAAAGCATCCAGTGTCCGATCGCATGCAAAAACAAGGCATTTTGGCAAACGTACAAGGAAGGTATACACCGGCATTTTAAGAAACACAAACACAAAAAGGAAATCACATAATTACTTGATTATGCAAGAAATATAATTTAGAAGATAGTTTAAAATTTCTGGCAAGCTTTATTTCCAATGGCAATGTATTCCAGACTTTCGTCCCAATGAACTCGATTAATCTCTCACCGTATGTGTTGTGATGGATCGGAAGATTAAAATTACCATTAGCAGCATGTCTTGTGTTGCGAACAGGCAAAGTGAATAAGCTCATCGGGAGTGGAGAGTTAGTTGTTAACATGCAGTTTACTAGAAGGGAGATTTTATAGTCGCGTAGGGCGGAAAATTTTAGTACTCGAACTTCTTCAAACAGATTGTTACTTGGATGATGCAATGGAGAATATGTTATAATCCTTAGTGCTCGCTTCTGTAACCGTTGCAGAGGTGTGAGATAAGTTGAGTATGTGTGGCCCCATGACTCGCAGCAATAACTCATATGACAATGAACGAATGAGAAGTACAAGCTTCGTAATATGTTGCGAGGAAAGTATTGTCTAGCCTTAATAAGGACGTAGCAACCAAACGCAGCTTTATTACAAACGCTGTTCACTTGATTCTTCCAGTTAAGGTTATTGTCAAAGATAACACCAAGATATTTAAATGAAGGAACTGATTCGATTATACAATTGTTCAAGGAAATCCTAATATGGTTAAAGTCAACGTTTCTTCTTCTTGTATGGAAGACGACATATTTAGTTTTCGCAACGTTCAATGTTAATCTATTGTTACTGAACCAGTTGGAAACAGTCATTAAATCCTGCCTCATGTCGTCTTGCATCGCAGAAACCGATTTACCTGTAAATATGAGGGCCGTGTCGTCTGCATACATGAGAACCTGCGAAAGCGAGACTGAACCTGGAAGATCATTTATATAGATGGAAAACAGTAGAGGCCCCAGGACAGATCCTTGGGGTAGTCCGCATTTTATATAGCTATATGTAGATTCAAGGTTGTTAATTACCACTTTCTGTTGTCGACCTGATAAGTAACTGGTGAAAAATTGCAGTGTGTCATCAACAATCCCATAGGCGGCTAGTTTCCTCAGTAATATTGGATGTGATACAGTGTCGAACGCCTTCTTCAGGTCTAAAAATATACCAATTGCGATTTCGTTTTTATTAAGAGCTGAATTTATCAACTGGAAAAGCGTTAGAACGGCTGTAGAGGTCGACCTGTTTGGGACGAAACCGTGCTGCTGGTGACAGATGATGTTATACTGACTAAGGAATATTTTTAGTTGAATGGCAATTAGTTTCTCAAAAAGAGTATTTAGAATGCTTAGTACAGATATTGGACGATAACTACTTGGGTTGTTTTCGTCTCCAGATTTATAAATAGGCACAACTTTCGCGATTTTTAGAATGTTTGGGTAGCAACTAGTCTCTATAGCATGGTTAAATATATGGCATAGTGGGTTGGACAGAATGTCGATATTATGCTTTAAAACTGCAGTCTGAATACTGTCGTGCCCAGCCGCTTTATTAACTGGCAGTGCGCTTATTACAGATGTAATTTCCTCGACAGTGACTGCATTTAGATTAAAATCGGTGTGGACAACTCTGGGTAGGGTAGTAGAGGCGGACTGAAAAGAGAACTGGTTTGCAAGAGATTCACCAACATTGGAGAAGTAGCTATTAAAGTCATTGACTACCTGCACGGAGGGGTCGTTAGGGGTAACGCGTTTCTTCGGTCCAAGTCCTGTGACGTCCTTAACAATTTTCCAAACTTGTTTCGAGTCAAGGCCAGGTTTCGTGACTAAATTACTGTAATACATTTTTTTCGCTCTCCTCATCATCGTAACAGACTTATTCCTATAAAGCTTGAATTGACCGTGATAATAATTGTTTGTTTTGTTTTGCTTCCATTTGTGATAGAAGGAGTCTTTTTTCTTTAGAACAGCAAGTATATGATCAGTTATTCACGGGCACACAGCTTCTTCGTAGTTACGACGTGTGCATTCGCGCTTGGACTTCATTACGGCATTTGATACGCAGCGGATAAAATTTTCACACTCTATATTCACATCACTGTCGTACAATTTCACAAAATCAATGCTCTGCAAGAAGTTTCGAACGCAGGCGTAATTTACTCGAGTTCTTTTGTGTCTACAATACGTTTTGCAATGCGGATATAAGTAAGTGCGTGGTAAACACATGAAAGTCGGACAGTGATCAGCAATAGCTGTATCACAAACGCCAGCGCGTACAGTCATTTCATTGTTGCAGAACATATGATCAATAAGGGATGCAGATGTCTGTGTTATACGAGTAGGTGAGGAAATAACGTTTTTAAGGTTAAATGACTGCATGAGAAGCAGGTAGTCGCACTCGGAACATCCATCTTTTAAAAGATCGATGTTGAAATCACCGCATATAACAAGTGGAGTATTGGTTGTCATTAGTGAGTTGAAGATAGTTTCCATATCCGAGAGAAAGTCCTTTACGCTTGCGTTGGGAGGCCGGTATACCACACCAATGTTAAGACCACAGCCGAGGTGTACAAAAAGAGATTCGACAGACTGCTTACTACATGAGCTATCTTTTACAACCTGGTAATCAACATTATTCTTTATGAAAAGCGATACACCCCCACCGCGTGATTGGCGGCACCTTGGTAAAGATATCATGGCATATCCGGGTATTTCAGCGGTTTCATTTTCCTTTAACCATGTTTCTGTAACGTCGGCACGGTATACTGTACGCTACGCCCGGAAAGTTTTCAATTGGCAGGCAGTCTTGCAGTCTTTTATGTTGACAAGGGTTTGCCGCAACTTCTTCGCCGGGACGTGTGACACCTCAGCCTCGCAGGATCGCAAGATGCGCGCCAAGGTTTCGCTGATCCCGGGCACATATGACACGGGTGAAGGTTTTTTTTGGCGGCTGGGCCACTGTCAGATCGTGGGGGTTACAACAGTTTGCGTTCCACAGCGTTGACGAAAGGCAACGGGTCGCCACATTCGGAGAGGCCACATTCCTTGCGAACTCTTTGACGGTCGGCCTTTTTGAGGTGGGCCAGGAAATAAAAAAATGAAAACAAAAGGGTCTATTCGTCGCGAAAAACCAAAAATAGAGAGGTTTTTTTCTCGAGTAATGAGCGCGCTGGACTGAAACGGCTTGTTCTCTAAGATTCATTTTACCACATATAACTATGCAAATGTTCAGATTAGCGGGTTGTAGCATTCACTTAAGGCACTGAATAAACATACCTGTCGGACTTTCATGGACAAGACAATTCATTAATCATCGTTTCTTTTTCTTTTGGCGCAATTTAAAAAACCATGACATTATGAAAAATCAATTTAACGGCTAGATATTTTTTGCAAAAGTTTTAATTACATGGAAATTCGCACAGCCCGAATAAATGCAAGAGCGTTAGGGGGAAACTTGGTACATACATTTGAGCGCCTTCCATAATGCAGATATGTATGTCCTGTCCTCAAAATCTTCGAGAGCTCCGAGTAATCTCTGCAGCTGCATAATGCGCCTTCTTTACTATACAATGTATATACAGCACTGAAAATATTCAGGAAACGAGAGGAGTATTTATTCATATATTTTCTCAGCTTCGAAGGGCCATGCAAGGCCAGCCAGCATTTTTCATAGAATCCCGCGGCTGTCGAACAGCCAGTTCTTCGGAGCCTTACCTCCGCACTAAGCGGCCACATCGGCGAGATTATGCCCATGCGGTGAAAGCTTTTGCTTTAGAGAGCCTCGTCTGCCCGGCTCTTCCTACTTCCCCCTCAACCCTTGCCACTATTGGGAACCTGCGCTGCCCAGGTTGTACTCAGTTGTTTCATTTGGGACTAAAAACTGCTATTGTCAGCTGCCATAAGCCGCCATAAGGCGTCATAAGCCAATGAAAGGATACGCAACTGCACATGGTTATCGCCGCTCGCTTATTGTGAGATGCGGCTGCATTTCTTTTTTCTCAACATGCGTTCGTCACAAAATACGAAAGAGGAAAGAACAACGCCCTCAACGAAAAACAGACCTTGATGGAAAAATAAAACGAAGGCATTCTTGGCAAATAATGAGTGTTTCTGGTGAAGGCGAAAAACAATGATTAACATGGGGTGCCGCTATCCCGAATTAAAGACCACGACCTAGCGCCCTTCCCAGTGAAGATATCCAGACGCTTTTCTGGTGCGGGCTATATCAACGTTAGGATATCCAATCATTCGGTAGTGTACGTGTTTGAATGACCAAGCAGTCTCTTCTATAGGGGGATATTTTCTTCTCATCGTTTCAAGTGGACATCGTGAGATAGGGCAGGCTGGCAGTGGGGCAGTTCTAAGCGCAGCACACCGAAGACGAAAATAATAGATGAGACGATCCGCTACAGTGGCACAACGCACTACAACGCTGTGTTACAGTGCAGTGCAACATTTTGGTAAGCAATCAGAGCTCGCGGTTCTGTCTGTGCGTTTCGTGTACCGCGTGTTGCACTGTGATTTTTTTTGTAGACATTATAAGACTTTCTTCTTGCGAAAAACGAAACGGAACGACAGTCAAAGACAGAAATGAAGGTGGAAGTTTAGTGACTAAACTCTTGTCTCAGGAGCTCATCTGGAGGAAAGTCCCTCCACTCGACGTCGTCATCGCCGAGCCACTCCAAGCCGTCGAGCGGGCAAACGTGGGAGCCTTCTTGGTCACACTGCTCGCTGCAGGAGTCGCACAGCACGTGCATTCAGGGCAGCAACGCGGTCCTTTTGCGCACCAGTCCACAGGCACTGCACACCCTGTTCGTCGGAATGGTCTTCACGAAGCTCAGAGGTCTCCACTCGAAGTCCGGGCTGAAACCAACCAGCGTGTACTGGACAGCTGCTGTAGGCATCGCTCTTCACGCTTGGTCGCTGCAACGCCGCCTGAAAAACTGCAATTTTCCCCACTCGCAGTGTGTGCTCTTATATATTTTGCTTTGTAGGCGGTTGTCGCGATGAGTATCGCCGCGAAACTTTGTAGTGTTTCTTTGTTCATTCTCCAGAGCTGCTGGAACGCTGCTTAATCGCTTTGTTTGCGATGCAAGACGCGACCAGATTTATCTCAATCGATCGCATTCAGGCGCAGCCGATTCTGCGTTGTTTCAGAATGTTGTGCTAACTTTGCACGCTGTAGCTCGAAAGCTTTAAATTCAGCCCGACCGAGAGCGGCCAGCATTCTGTTCGACGACCGCCGAGCAGCTTGTCGCTACGCCGCCGCCGCCGAGTGATTCACTCCATTGCGGGTGCAAGTCAGCCCAAATATAGAGTTTTGTTTAGGCGCCATTTTTGCTTCCTTCCTGATCTCTGGATCACATTCACCACTGCGTGACAATATCACAGCGGCATTCGTGGATTCTTGAGAAACGTATCGCCCGTTTGGCGTTCGTTATTTGCAGTGGTGTATCCGGAGCCTCCCATATCGCTGCAGCTCAGGCGGCTTCCTTTAGGAAGAGATCAACGGAATAATAAATTTCTTTCCCTGCCTAACGTTTGAAACGAAATTTTGCAACACGCTAGAAAATGAGGATAATGGTTGTGGATCGCTACAGGCGCTGAGTGGCTATACCGTAGTAATGTTGAATACTAATGTTTCACGCTTAAAACTTCGCCGCCGAGTTGTGCGCGTTCAAGATTCGCGAGTTTCATCTCATCCGTGCCGGAGGTTCGACCCCAGCGGAAAGACAAACGTTCCGTGAAAAAATATTGCGATTTATATTGAAAAACTCGTGTTATGATCGGATTGTTACATTGCCTTCCACCAAGACACGTCTCAAAAAGCGACAGCCTTGAATTTGGACATTATGACCAATAAATCCTCCGGACATTCTGCTGGTACTTCAGAAAAAAAAAAAGGTTTTCACACACTTCGTCTGTTCCGTGTGGAACTGAGGTGAAAATCAAATTTCTTTGGACCAAGCTGCGATATACTGTTATGCCAGTGTGGAAAACTCAACATTTCACGCCAGACCTTCATACTGCTGACATCGACACGCAATATTGACATGGCAAGGTTTAAACTGTTAAGAGAACGTGCCTCCCCTTCCACATACCTGGCTTTGTTGCGATACAGTTCATATTTTGCTTATTTTAGTCATGGTGATGTTTTTATGGCGTAGGTGCATCTGCTGGAAAATAACACCATTACACGAGGTGTCTTCGTCTACATAAGGTGATATCATCCTCCCCCCCTCCCCCCGACCCCGATTAAGTCCAGCGCCATGTCAGGGAAGAAAGACAGCAAGCTTAGTTGGTGGCTTGTTTTTACGCGGGTGGTTCAAGTCTAAGAAACAAAGACCAGTGAAAGCCAGGGCAAAGCTTGTGCCCACTGCTTCACCGATGAGTACATAATGGCACTTCCGCTTATATCGGCACCAGTTATTGCTCGTAATTCTACAACTGAGCCGCACTTTTCTGATGAGGCTTTTTGAAATCTTTGCCTCGAACTTTGCAGAAATTTTTATTTAGAGGACAATATGCGACGTAGCAACTACCGCTGCCAGAATGAATGATAGAGACCTGGAAAGAACTTTCCAAACAAGGGCAAGCTCGACTCATTAATTGAACCAGGAGAGAAACCAATTAACACCCCAAAACTGCAGGGCACAACCCGTTATAGATTCTCTACAGGAGCTTCATTCGGCTAAAAGATATCTTGACAGCGAAGTGAGGTGTTCTTGTAAGAATATATTGCAACTGTATGACGGCGATGAAGCTACGTCTAAAAAAAGGGGACCTCTTTTTGACCTGAAATGTTCCTAAACCGTATACAAAAATGGTAACCGCTTGGCCTTTCACGAGAAAAAAGAAAAGATTTTGAGACAGTTTTTGTCGCCCACTTCCGTTAGCCCAAGCTTCAGGGATGTTAGTTTCAAAACGGCACTCACTTCGTCCTTCCGGCCCTCAAGGCAGGATTTAATGGGGTGGCAGGAAAAGTTCTTACATCCTTGAAACAAGATATCCTAGAAAAATTATATGTCTTTTCCCCGCCGATAGTCATCAGAAGCTTCAGAAGGAGGTTAACGAGAAGAAAGTTCTGATTGGCTACCCTGCACTGGGGAAGAGGGATGATGGGGGCGTAAAAGAACAAGAAAATAACTAGCGCATTGCAGTCCGCAGCAAGCACGACAAGCAATGGCACACACGCTGTAAGTCACACGCCGCCGTGGCTGTAGCCTGCACACCTTGAGGGCTGCCGGCCGCTGCGAGCTGAGTAGAACAGATCGAGAGTCTTCCATCATAACACAAGGCAAAGAGGGAGGACAGCCATCAAAGAGCATGACTGTCGGTGACGACTTAGAAGAGCCAGCGGTAGATGTATGGGCTGAACTTGGCAATCGCCCAAATGATGGCGAAACATTCGATTTCTGTGGCAGGGTAGTTGGATTCCGCCTTAGTGAGGGCGCGGCAATAGCAAGTGGCAACATATTCCTGATACCCAGACGCTTCATCGCATGGCGCGGAGACTGCTTTTCGGCACTGTATGCAGAGCATTCACGAACAATTCTGGGCTGTAATCTCGCCTGGCCCGTAGATGGTACTGTCAGGGGCAAAATCTCTAGGATGCGTCATCGGAAACCGGAGCTGTCACTAACCGCTGACGGGTGACCACACTTGTCGTTGTGAAATTCTGACTCACGTGCTGTGATGTGTGCTTGTGAGAGCAAGTAATCGCTAATAAACACAGCAGGAATTAGCCAAAATGGTATCTCGCACGTCCGGGATAATTTTTCTTCCCAATAGTACATGCAGGGCTATTAGCCATACCTATTACAAATAATTTATGGCTGCTGAAACCTACACCAAACAACAGGCGATGCAGCGAAGCTTCTGTACGTCGTGGTAGGCCGGGTAGAAGCCGAAGCTTCAGGTCAGGGTCCGGAAATTTTCAAAGTTTGAATATTGGCTGAACTTCCACGTGGAGAGCATTACCTCGCGCGCAAGTGCGCGAAGCCTACCCGCTCCATCTGCTTTCGAAATGGGGATCGACACACTATCGCCGTCGTGGTGAGCTGTTCACGCGACCTCTTCCGCGCTGTGATTACCTGCTATGCCGCTGTGTAATGGTAGCCATTGGTAGATAATGTCGTGCCGTTTATTGATGGCAGAGTGATGCAGCTCTCGGACTTTCGACACTAGTTGTTCATGGGCTCGACGGCTAAAAGCAACTTGAAAGCCTTGGAGGTCCGCTTTGTAATCGGTGAAAATAGACCACTGCTGAGGGCTGGGCTGATTGAAGTGCTCAAAGGCGACACGAAGAGCGCCTAGTTTTGCACCTGTTGAAGTCTGGTGAGCTTTCATAAATTTTATTTCAATGTTCGTTGCGTTGATAACCGTGGAGCCCGAAGAAGTAATTGGTATACAGAGCCGTCGTAGTTGACGTGCAGCCGTTTTGCATGGTGCTAATGAAAATATTCAACAATGACTTGTATTAGATCTATAAGCGATAAATCAACATTATTCCTGATGCCGGTTATTGAAAGAAGCACCCGGATTTCGAGCAGGCTCCATAACGTGGAGTACGGTCTAGGGGCGGGTACTGAGACGGCAGAATGGCGTGATGTCCATCAGTGGTCGTTGTAAATTATGTGCGCGCCCTGCTAATGGTAAGATGGGCAAGAGTGTGAGAGGGCACCCAGGAGATGTGCGACTAGTACAGTTGCGGCTGGAGACTCTTTTTGGTAATACTAGGGAGATCCGGAACGCTTGAGCTTGAATGCTTTGTAGACTTCGTATGTTTTTCTTCCTAATGTTTACGAGTGCAGGAAGGCTGTGCCGAAGGACTCCCATGAATAATGTGTTTCAGCTGCATCATCGACTGCGTTGACGCTTCCCAGGACTTTTCCTCAAGAAACGAGAGAAGGTGAGCAATGGCTTTCAGTCTCCTTCTGTGTGAAATATAAGGGGTGCATGATAGATTTCGGTCGATTACTCCCAGAAATCTATGGCTCTTTTCGCAGGGTTTTGTTGTGCCGTCTATATATAGGCGATAATAAGACATGGTCTTGAGTGTAAACGCAACAAGCTAAACTTTTCTGTTGAAATCTCGAGGCCTTGTAAGTGAAGGTAGGCCGCAAGAATACTTGACGCCTTTGCAGCCTCGGTCGAACGTGTGGGCGCTTTTATCCGGAAGGCCAGGTACAGGTGTCGTCCAGATATATTGAGAGTTGTGCCGACTGCCGTAGTAAATCGGTAAGCACGACAAGAGTAAGATCTAAGAGTGTTCGGCTTAGGATTCCACCCTGTTGGACTCCACGTCAGGTAAAACAAGGTGTTGGCCAACCTCCGTCTTCCCAAAGAGAGATCTGTTGGATAAAGAACTGTGTATGCAGTAAAATCCGCAACCTCCATGTTCGGCAGCTTCCAGAGCGCCGATAATGAGAAATGGTTTGGTGGTCATATGTGCCCCTTATATCCAGGATTTCGCGGTAAAGCGCTTGAACAGGTTTTGCAGGTGACATCAGGATGAACACGTCGACATGTCGAGACCATCCACTTCGAAACAGGGACATTGTAGCCGGATATATACGGTAGCGTTTCAGCTACCACTCAATATATATAAGCACCATGTTTTCCAGTACTTTGCGGACGCAGCTTGCGGTGCTATTGGACGGTATGATGTCAGGTCCAGAGTTGATGTACCTGGTTTCAGGAGCGGAACTGCACGAGTGGACTTTCACTTGTTTGTAATAGTACCTTCATTCCATGATTTGTTGTAATATCCAAAAGGACGAGTCCAGCTTCTTGCCCAAGGTTTGCAAGATCACTGTCGGGTGCCCAAGGTTTGACGGCAGATCGTTAGGTACCGGCGATGAAAAGCGTCCGCAGCAAGCCAGCGCGGAATCCAATTCTTCGACGGAGTAGACAAAGACTATCCTTGAAGCCCATGGAGCGGGAGCATCGCTGGCATGCAGTGTTGCGGGTGGGGTCGATGGCGCTGCTACCCTAGCGAAGAAATCTTCGGCTACGTCCATACATTGCTGCGTTCATGTACTTTTGTTTGTGTTCTTCATCGATATGTGGTATAACCTTGCGTCAGGGCAGTTGTTCTCATATGATCATGTTGCAGCGTCTTCCAAAGCAGCAACTTGCTCTAAAACTGCGTTCCTTTTTAGAGGCAGTTTGGAATACTAAGCATTTAGCTTGAGCCAGCTTCAATTCGCTTTGAATTGCGGCAGGCTCTAAGGGCGAACACAGCTAACAGTACCGGGAACCTTATGCTTCATGGTCAAGGAGAAAACGAGTACGACCGCGTTCAATACTTGTTTTTGGATTACCTATTCTACTGCTCCTTCTTGCGATTCTGATGACTGTCAGCCGCATAAGACACATAATGTTTCTAGGATATCTTGTTTCAAGGATGTAAGAACTTTTCCTGCCACCCCATTAAATCCTACCTTGAGGGTAGAAAGGACGAAGTGAGTGCCGTTTTGAAGCAAACATCCCTGAAACTTCGGCTAACGGAAGCGGGTGACAAAAACTGGCTCAACATCACTGATGTTTGCTCGTGAAAAAGCGAAGCGATTACCATTTTTGTATATGATTTAGGACCATTTAGGCTCAAAAAGGTCCCCTTATTCGGGACGTAGCCTAGTATCGACACAAAGTTGCCATCTATTCATACCAGAACATCTCACTTCGTAGTCAAGACGTCTTTTAGCGGAATGCAACTGCTGTAGAAAATCCACAACGTGTTGTGCCCTGCAGTTTTGGTGGTGTTAATTGATTTCTCTCTTGGTCAAAATAATGAGTCGAGCTTCCGCTTATTTGGACAGTTCTTTTCAGGTCTCTGTCATTCACTCTGGAAGCGGTAGTTGCTACGTTGCAGTTGCTACGTCCTCTCCAAAAAAATTCGTGAAAGTTCGTGGTAAAGATTTCGAAAAACCTGATCAGAAAAGTGCGGCTCTGTTGTAGAATTACGAGCAAAACCTGCTGCTGATATAAGCGGAAGTTCCGTTATGTACCCACCGGTGAAGCAGTGAGCAGAAGCTTTGCTCTGGCTTTCGATGGCCTTTGTTTCTTAGACCTGAACCCCGCGTAAAAACAAGCCACCAACAAAGCTTGCTGTCTCTTCCCTGGCATGGCGCTGGATTCATTCAGGGGTGGGGGACGGGGGATGATCCCACCTTATGTAAACGAAAACAACTCTTGTAATGGTGGTCTTGGCCCGCAGATGCACTTAGGCCTTAAAAACATCATCACTATGATAAAATTAGCGAAAAATGAACTGTATCTCAACAGAGCCAGGTATTTGGAAGGGGAGGCACGACCTCTGAACAGTTTAAACCTCACCACGTCATTATTACCTGTCGATGTCGGCATTATTACGGTCTGGCCTGAAATATTTTAGTTGTCCACACTGGTATAACATTATATCGCAGCTTGGTCCAAAGAAATTTGATTTTGACCTCAGTTTCACGAGGAACAGATGAAGTGCGTGCAAGAACCATTTTTTCTTCTGATATACTAGCAGAATGCGTGGAAGATTTATTGGCCTTAATGTCCAAATTCAAGGCTGTCGCTTACTGAGTCGTGTCTTGGTGGAAGGTAATGTAACAATTCGACCATAACACAAGTTTTTCAACATAAATCGGGATAGTTTTCCACGGAAAGTTTGTCCTTCCGCTGGTGTCGAACTTCCGGCATGAACGAGAAGAAACTCGCGTATCTTTAACGTGCGCACCTTGGCGGTGAAGTTCTAAGCGTGAAATGTTACTATTTAACTTTACGGCGGTATAGCCACCCAGTGCCTTTAACGATTCGCACCCATTATCCTCATTTTGTAGTGTGTTGCAAAATTTCATTTTCAACCTTAAACAGGGTACAGAAATTTATTATTCTCTTCATCTCTTCTCAAAGAAAGCCGCCTGAGCTACAGCTATATAGGAGGCTCATGATGCACCACTGCAAATAACGAACGCCAAACGGGCGATACGTTTCTCAAGAGGCAGCGAATGCCGCTGTGATATTGTCACGTAGTGGTGAATGTGATCCAGCGAGCAGGAAGAAAGCAAAAATGGCGCATAAACAAAACTCTATATTTCGGCTGACATGCACTCGCAATGGACGGAATCACTCGGCGGCGGCGAAGCGACAAGCGTGCTCGGTGGTCGTCAACGTAGAATCGGCTCCGCCTGGATGCGATCAATTGAGATAAATCTGGTCACGTGTTGTATTGCCAAGAAAGCGATAAAGCGGTGTTTTGGCAGCTTTGAGGAATGAACTAGCAAGCACTACAAAGATTCGCAGCGATACTCATCCATACAATCACCTAGAAAGCAAAATATATAAGAGCACACACTGCGAGTGCGGAAAAATGCACTTTTTCAGGCGGCGTGGCAGCGACCAAGCGTGAAGAGCGATGCCTACGGCAGCTGTCCAGTACACGCTGGTCGGTTTCAGGCGGGACCTTGACTGGAGACCTCTGAGTTTCATGAAGACCATTCCGACGAACATGGTGTGCAGTGCATGCGGACTGGTGCGCAAAAGGACCGCGTTGCTGTCCTGCATGCACGTGCTGTGCGACTCGTGCTACGAGCAGTGTCACCAAGAAGGCTCCCACGTTTGTCCGCTCGACGGCCATGAGTGGCACGAAGAAGACGACGTCGAGTGGAGGGACCTTCCTCCAGATGAGCTGCTGAGACGAGAGGTCAGTCACTATGCTTCCACCTTCATTTTTGTCTTGGACTGTCGTTCCCTTTCATTTTTGGCGAGAAGAAAGTCTTATAATGTCTGCAAAAGAAGTCCCAGCGCAACACGCGGGACAAGAAATGCACAGACAGAACCGCTCGTCTTAAGTGCTTACCTTAACGTTGCACTGCACTGTAGCACAGCACTGTATTGCGGTATACTATCGTAGCGGATCGTCACATCTATTATTTTCTTCTTCGGTGTGCTGAGCTTTGTATTACCCCAGTGCCTGCCTGCCCTAACTCACGATGTGCTCTTGAAAGGATAAGCGTCCATGGGAAGAAAATACCCCCGATAGACGGGATTGCGGGATCATTCAAACGCGTATACCACCGAATGCTTGATTATATCCTAATTTTAATACACCCCGCATTAGAAAAGCGTCTGGAAATCTTCCCGAGGAAGGGCGTTAGGTCGTGTTCTTTAAATCTGGATAATCCCACTCATGTTAAACTTTGTTTTCTACCTTCACCAAAAACGCTCATTCTTTGCCATCTATCCCTTGGTTTTATTCTTCATGCAAGGTCTGTTTCTCATTGATGGCGTCGTTCTTCTTCCTCTTTCGTTGTTTGTTTGGTCCTTCACAGCCTGAGTCGCATTTGGACGTTTAACCCCCACAAACCATCTTTTGTTGTTGCTGACGAACGCTTGCTGCGAAAAAAGAAATACAGCCGCATCATGCAATAAGCGAGCGGTGATTATCACGTGCAGTGGCGCATACTTTCATTGGCTTATGATGTCAGCACCAATAGTGGCAAGGGTTGAAGCGGAAGTGGGAAGAGCCGGGCAGACAAGGCTCTCGAAAGGAACAGCTTACACCGCGTGCGCCCAATCTGTGATTTTTTCCTGGTCAGCGCGGTGATAAGGCTCTGAATAACTGGCTGTTATTAAAATGGCTGGCGGACCTTGCGTGACCGTTCAAAGCTGTGGAAATGTGTGAAAGAATCCTGCTGTTATTTTACATATATTTTAAATGCTCGATATACATTAAATAGTAAAAAAGCCGCACTATGAAACTGGAGAGGTTACTCGGAGGTCTGGAAGATTTTAACCACAGGACACGTATTTCTGCATTTATTACGCAACTTCAATGTAGGGAATGAGTTCGCTCGTAACACTGTCGCATTCATTCTTGCACTGCGAATCTGTAACTAATCAAAACTGCGTGAAAAATAAAGATCTAGCAGTTAGTTATTTTTTGTTTTGTCATGGTTTTGTAAATTGCGCCAAAAGAAAAAGAAACGATGATTAATGAACTGTCTTGTTCGTGAAAGTCGGTGAGGTCGTTTTATGCAGCGCCTTAGCTGACTGCCACAGCCCGCTGATCTGAACATTTGCATAGCTGTATGTGGTAAAATGAATCGTGTAGAACAAGCCGTGTCAGTCCAGCGCGCTCATGACTCGACAGAAAAACATTTCTACTTCTGGATTTTAGCGACGAAGAGAGCCTTTTCATTTTTTCTGCTCTTATGGCGCACCCCTATACTGTACTGTAGTACAAAGAAGATAACATTTTTGGCAAGCAATCAAAGCGACTGTGCAAGCGTGTCGCCGCTACTGCTGCGCGCATAGTTTTGGTCATGGAACAGTTGTCTTTAAACAGCAACTGCACTTGCAGCTGAACAGTTTTCCCAGCAGTGGTAATTGTTTCGGTTCCATGCAAAGGCACATAAACTTAACACAACTAGTAGCGAAATTTTTGCTTATTGATTCAACAACTCCTAATCTTAAGCCGGGTTGCCCAAATGGTTTGCACTCTTTAATGCTTTAAAACACGAAAACCTTTTTCTCTCCCTTTTCGTGTACTGTGTTCTTTGACCAACGCGTAGTATATTTAGCACAAAGAGTGAATGTCAATTTATAATTTTTCAGAACCCTATCATACTAACCATTGCTCTACCTGGTTTACTCTTCATCATGAACTGAAGTCTGGTGATCCAGTGCGGTAGTAGGTTCATTATATAAACTGCAATCAGGAGTTGTTTCATATGGTAGAAATCTGTTCATTGCGTTTCTTTCAAGGAAGCTTCGGGAGGAGCAGGTGTTCTGCTATGTTGCGCTCTTCGTCTACCACCTCCTCAACGCTTTCGTCCCAGCTTACCTGGACAGCACGATACCTTGTGCTACTGCATGTGCGGCCTTACATGCAGCGCGCAAATACACTGCTGCGCACACAGTCTGAATTTGCAAACACCTAATTTCCCTTATCATATCAATGCCAGATTTGTTAATTCTTCCAAATCCACCCGGAGAAAATAACTCCACACCACAAAAACTCACTCCCTATTAAACAATTTGGTCAATACCTGATGCGTGTAGAATGTAGGCTTCAAAATTACATCTTTGCTCCTTTGGTTTTCAGGTCTGCTTGAGCCTGCATTAATATCCACGCCAGGCGGGCTCCCACGGAAGAATCTGCATTATCTTAACGCTGCCCACATCGTCTGTTAACTTTTTGTTTCTTCTGAAGTCTACGTGGACCACATGGATATCCTGTACAATCACGCACGCTCAATGTAGAGTATATATGCAGTGTACGCAATATATCGTCATCAACCTAATCTGGGCCCATAAACACGTGCGTGCTATTTGTATACGGGTCGATGTTCTATTGTAATTTAGTTACCTCTGGGGTCGGACGCACAAAATTGTTGCAGGTTATCCTTGTTGTCCGTTGCATTCGATTACAAAGTGCAGCGAGGCATTTGCATGTGCAGTAAAGTAGCTTTCCATGGCGATTCTCATGCGAGGGCTCCCATAGAGGGATTTGTATTGTTCGAAGCAATGGCCTTTGTCCAAAATTTCCTCCTCTTATTGCAAACTCTCCCAGATATCATAGAAAGCCTAGCCTTGTCTGAACGCGACCATATACATACGCAGCATGTCCGCAAATCGACATGGGTGCTGTTTAGTGTCGTTCGCTGCTTATGCATACTGCGATGTACGTCTGTCTGTACACAGACGGCCCAAAATCGGAGCACATGGGGAGAAATAAATTCGTGATAGCGCAAACAAGAAGGCATATCACACTGAATTTAGTTTATTCATTATACTACTAGGATTTGGATTGAGTGGACGTGTAAAAGTAAAAATGTGACCATATCATTGCACTTCATGCATTGCAGCTGTCATGTTATGCCGTTGCTGTTTTAGAAGTTGTAAACGATCCAACTGCTCCTGCGCTCAACGAAGAGCTGACGTGAAATCATTAGGGGAATTACCTCAACAACAAAAGTAAAAAAATCAGTCGTTCGAGGAGCAATTGTGATTTTAGTAAATATACTCTTTATTTTTCTTCTTCATCGCAGGTCAAGTGCTGGAACGCAGACCAGGGTTGTCAGCATGTGGCGGCTGCCTCCATGATCACCCACCATTTCCAGCGGGAATGTGTGCACCACTCTACTTGCTGCCCAAAGTGCTCGGTCAGCGTCCTGTGCAGCGAAGTATGCGCGCACCTCAGATCGGGAACTTGCGGCCCGTCGTCTGAGTCCCGAAGAGATCGTGACCTTATGGATGAAAATGCGTCTTTTGCTGCTTTCAGGCAAACATTTGAAAAGAAGGCGGATGAAATCGAAACAATCCCTGCTGGTATTAGCACACATGAGGAAAGGCTGAATGATATGTCTCATGACATCAACGCATTGAAAGAAAATATCAGGGAAGAACTGGCAACTGCGGTACTGAATCCTGAGAACTTAAAGGAAACCTTGTGTGAACACTCAGCGTTGAACGGAGAAATGAAAGAATGTTTGAGCACACGCAGCGACGCAGTAATCCATCTTTCCGCTTGGATGGACCGATTAGAAAAATTACTGACAGTTCAATTGGATAACGTTGCAAAGGAAACTGCAGACAACCTTTCGAAAATTAGAGCTGCCTTCGAACAATCCAGAACTCAAGACAGAGAGAAGGATCAGAACACGTTGGAGTGCATTGCCAATGTGCACACACTGGCTCGGCTGCAAGACACGCGGTGCGAGTTTTTTGTAGAAGGTGTGAAATGCCTCCAAGACAAAGCGCTGAAGGAAGGCTCTGCTTTGTATTACAACCAGCGTGTGTACCTTCGTGGTTATTGCATATCACCCGGGCTGCACTTCGTGAAAGAAGGCGACTCGGTTACAGTGCATGTTCTCTTACAGCTGCACAAAGGAGGCATGGACGACGTTGTTCTGTGTCCATTCGAGCAACTAATCAAGCTGACTGTCGTGCACCCGGATGAAAACGGCGAGCGTATGGATGAGGTTAAATCAAGCCGTTCTTGGAATGAGTGCCAAAAGCCCGAAACTTCAAGCAATCGTAGTGTTTATTTCGGGGCGCCGTCGTTCTACCTGGCGGATCTCCTGAATGACGGCTTTGTGGAAGACGACAAGATTCGTGTCAAGTGGGAGCTCATGCCTTGAGTTTCTCTTCCATCTTCAGAAATAAAAGGTGGCGCATGCATCGCAGGAATGAACTTTTTTGATATGAAAATAAAATTATATATATATATATATATATATATATATATATATATATATATATATATATATATATATATATATATATATATATATATATATATATATATATATATGAAATAATATAAAATCTAGAAAATCTACAGCTACTAATGCCCTGCGATTTCGGTTTCTTCATTGGTTTTCTCCCGGTTCAGCGATTCAATCTAGCTTCTCCTTGCTTTCACAATTCTTTCTACGTAACTATCATTCATTCTGGAAGCGTTAGTTTCTAAGCCGCTGATTGTCCTATGTGTAAAAATTTAGTGAAGGTTAGACAAAAAAGCTTGCCGAAAGCCTTAGCAGAAAAGTATGATTTGGATTTATAATTTCTGGGAAACTGCTGCATAGAGAAGCGAAAGTGCCCCCGTGTATCTGAAGGTGAGAAAATGGGTACATGCTTTCCCGGGGCTTTCCCTGGCCCTGGTTTCCCAGACCTGGGTGAACCACCCTCCTAATCACAAGGCAGCAAATAAGTTTGTTCTCTTTCTATCTTGGCCTGGTGCTTGACTCACACAGGCTGAAATACGTGCGAAATGGGGCTTTGAGTCCTCCGTTTGTAGCCGAAGGCACCTAGTGTAATGGCGCTTTTTGGCCGCAGACGCTCTTGCCCCTTAAGGACATCATCATCAAAAAAAACGAAAGAGCAGTTTGAGAGTTACATAAAGGCATACATCTTTCACCTTTGCCAAATTTAAGCGCCTGGCGAAAAAGTCATGAGTTCGATTTGGTGAACCTTTACAGGCAAGACCAAGAATTTCATACTTTCATGGCAATGCTGGACGTCTTGCTATCTTGCCGCTTCATGACGTAGAAGGTGGAATACCGTTTTCATAGGCATTATGCCAGATGCTGCCAAAGAAATAGTAGACTACTTCGATACCACATATATTACCGGTACCTACAAGCGGGTAAGCAGTGCTAGCAAGAGAGTAACATTGCGGCGGACGCTTCCCACTTATTCCCCTCCTCCCACCCCACCCCGCAAATGCAGAGAGTGCACGCGGCAACTCTTGGTGGACAACACCGGACCAACAATCATGCGGAAGCAGGTAATTGAAGGCTGGGAAGCGTGGTGGGCCACAGCCGCACAACCATTTGGAATACCATTGACGCCTTGCACTCAGAAGGAGCCACCGTGACCATGAAGATGGCCCAATATCAAGTCTGTGCGCCTCCGCACCCCCCCCCCCCCAAAAAAAAATAAATAAAAGTAACTCCGCGGTCGTGGGCATCTGAGCAGCGTCTTCAGAATCTATGTATATACTTCACACCCGGAATGAACAAATTGGAGTATGTTTTGCGCGCTATTGTACAAGCGCTCAGGTTATAACTGCATACTTAATAATTTTTGCTCAAGTTACTTCATGCTTTAGCCGCGTTGTTGTTGGCTTCCATTGTCATTTCTTTTTTGGTATCTTCGGATTTTTATTGGTTACTATACGTATTATTTCATCCAGAAGCTCATTTCCTTTTACTGTCATCACATTTTACTGATTTTCGCTACAACATCTTTTATGGTTATAGCTTCTAAGTTTTGTTGCATACAGACTATTATCTTGCTTCTAGCTGCAACTCTTCGCTGTGCTATCAAGGCTTAGACTGCACTTCTTCGGAGTAAGCTGCAACGTTGTAAGCTACCGCGATTCACCCTGTCGGCATGGAAGCCACAAAACAACAATATATTTCATGCTTGCATGTATTCTCAAATTCAAGAACCTGACCAATAAGAGGGCAACTTGTTGCCAATTGGGTTCCGGAAGAATTAATTTTTTGGGCAATTTTTCACTTGGGGACATTTTTTCCTAGGGGGCGCTTACTGAGGGGACATTTTTCTAGAGACGTATCTTCCGGGGACGTTTTTCCTACACCCGCTGCCTAGACATTGGAAAGAGGTTGCTACCAACCACAGAATCCTGTATGGAGCAGGGACTGCTTTAATGCACGCAATCAATAATTATGATACAATAGGAAATGGCCATAATATTTTTCAGAGAAACTCTCCGCCTTTTCTGTAATTAAAATTCCTTTCTCTCTTTCTCTCTGAACAAGATATACAAATTTGTCACCTGAAATAGTGAGTTATGTCCGGTGATATTGCACCATATCACAGCTTACCTATGACAAATTTTATTCCGACCTGAAGTTCTTGAGGTGGAGACTCAATTGGTTTAAAAACAAAGAAAGTTTTTAGCAGCGATGAACAGGATATGTAAATTATTTATTTGCCTTTAAGACCTATTCGGACAGGCTAGCGTCTGAGTCGTACCTTGTTGTTGGACACTTTAACAAACCGATTATTACTCGAGTTTTCGCGCACAAATCGCAGTCGTCTTACGCTGGAAGTTCAACCGTTCGCTCTATTCAGAACCGCGGCACGGACGGGATGCAACCCGCGACCGCGCACATCGGAAGCAAAGTTTTAACCGAGACACATTACCGTGGAACGTTACAATGCCACAGTCACTAGATCAAGCGCCGGAAACAGCTATATGCACTACTGTCCAGCAAATGAGAGCGTCAGCGCCAATTCCTCCCGTAGATGCCGGAGGGAAGCCAACCAGAGCGTCGGATCGTCGTCATGACAACGGTATCCAGCGGAAAAAAACTTTATCCCCCTATCCCGAGTTTGACCCGAACCACTGCCGTGAAAAAAAAAGCAACTTGTTGTGCTGGTGACTCCGACAGTTCAGTCACGGCCTCAGCCTTATCCCGTTTCATGCGTGTGAAGGTATCAATAAGTTTTCAGCATAAATTCAACTCCAGTCGCCAGATGCGCTGAAGTAGTTGAAGCCTAAACTAGCCTGAGTTTCCTACCCCTCAACATCAACGACGATATCAAACAACGTAGAAGTAGTTGTGCTCGGCGGCAGTCATCTCAGAGGCCTTTTGCGTACCAAGCTGAAAACACGCGTGCAGCCGACTTCGCGCATTGAAAAAACAAACTTTACAAATGTTTTCCGCAATATGAAACACAGTCTGGTGTAATGTTATGAGAAAGACAAAAATAAAAGAAATTCTAAGCATGTTCATGTGCTGCCCCGGAGTTCGGACAAAACCTCCTCAGAAAAAGGTCCCCGATCAAAAAAAATGACCCCAAAAAACAAAACCATTTGCGAAGTGCGAAAAATTTACCCAAACGGGTGCCATCAAACGTCTCATCAAACGCCAGCACAAACTGCTTGAACTTGCTAGCCGAGAGCAGCACATGGTTCATGGATGGGAACTTCGATCTCCCACCCCAGGGTATCCTGCAGCTATACTTCATACTTGTGCCATTTGGCGTGGGCGTTGTGTCGGTTGCTTACGCCTTCAAGACATGCGAAAATCAAGAAACTACGAAGGGTTGTTGAGGTCACTTCGGGATCAGTGCGAACTGATTGTATTGGCTGTGCACCCGGACCTCGTTATGAGCGACTGTAATGGGTGACCATAAATGATGTCAAGGCAGTATTTGGAGAAGGCGTTACCATAAAGGAACGCTTCTTCCACCTTTGCCAAATGACCCAATGTGAAGTCGCTGCGCCCCCAAAGAAGAGAAACAAGTCCGCGCTTGTAGGCTTCACAGCTGCGAATTCTGAACCTACATCCAAACTATACTGCCGAGACGAAGAAAGTGGAAGATTTCTTGCTAGCTATATGACAAACTATATGCTTTTAACTTCATTCTTATTAATTTTTTGACTCAAGATACTTCATCCTTAATAAGTCGTGGTCTTGTTGGTTTCCTTCGTCATTGCTTTTTGATATTTTCAGAATTTTACTTCGCTATGAGGCGTTCTTTCACCCAGATACTCATTGCCTTTTGCTGTCGTCAAATTTTACTAATTTTAGCTTAATTCACCTCTATAGTTTCAGCATTCAATTTTTGTTTTATGTTCTGCCCTCCAGCCACATCTCTATGCTGTGCTATCAGGGCTTACTTAGACTGCTTTTCTCCGGGGCAAACTGCAACATTGCAAGCTACCGCGAATCTCCGTGTCGGCATGGAAGCTAGTAAACTACAAAGTATTTCATGCTTGCATGTATTCTCAAAATCAAGGAACAGTCAAATAAGAGGGCAACTTTTTGTCAACTGGGTTCCGGAAGAATTAATTCCTTGGGGAGGTTTTCACTTGGGGACATTTATTCCTAGAGGGCGCTTCCCCAGGGGACCTTTTCTTAGAGACGTATCTTCCGGGGACGCCTCTCTTACACTCGCTGCCTAGACATTGGAAAGAGGTCGCTACCAACCACAGATTCCAAAGTGGAGCGGGAACTGTTTCAATGCGCACAATCAATAATTATGACACAATGGGAAAGGCCATAATAATTTGGCGTGAAACTGAACCACATATAGAAATTTCTCACCTGAAATATTATCTACACCTATAGTACACCATATCAGAGCTTACCTCAGTGAATTTTTATCTAGACCTCAATTTCATCAGGTGCAGACGCAAGAAGGGCTAAAAGCGTTTTTCTAAGAACTGTCAGCAGGATAAGCAACAGGATTTACTTGCCTTCAAGTCCTATTCCTAGACTGTCGCTTTTTAGTCGTGCTTTGGTGAAGGGCACTGTAACAATCCGATAACTCGAGCTTTTTAACATGATTCGCAATCGTCTTACACAGAAAGTTTGACCGTTCGCTCTATTCAGAACCGCGGTATGAACGGAATGAAATCCGCGAACGCTCACCTCGGCGGCAAAGTTTTAACCGGAAAACATTACAATTGAACGTCACGAAGCCATAGCCACTTATTCAGGCGCTGGAAACTTCCACATACAGCACTGGCCGGCAAATACAGATGCCAGCGCCAATTCTGCCAATCGCTGCCGGAGGGAAGCCAACTAGAGCGTCGTATCGCCGTAGACTGACAGCGGTATATCGCGCCGAGAAAGGCTTAATCCACGAGCTAGATTCGAACCACCACCGTCGAAAACAATGGCAACTCTGTATGTCGGTCACCCTTACAATTTGTCCACGGCCGCAGCCTTATCGCGCTACATGCGTGTGCCGGAATCCTTCAATTCAGAGCATAAATTCAACTCCAGTCGCCAGGCGTGCTGCAGTAGTTGAAACCTAAAAAAGCCTGACTTTCGTACACCTGTCTCAGTGCCTGGGACGATTCAAACAGTGCGTCTCAATTAGTAATCCGCTACGAATTTAATTTCCACCGTTACGCAGTCAAGAGGAACTTTTTATTCGCTTTATTCTTTGAGAGAAAAAAAAACGCGCGACCTATGGCTCGAAAGGAGTTGGCATTTGCAGCACGACAGATAACGAATGGCAGACGGGTGCAGCAGGCGATACGTTCGCGAATGCCAGCGGATGCAGCTGAGACAATTGCCCCGGCGACCGCAGATAATAGAAAATAGATAACAGCCCGCATCGCGAGGGCGGAAAAAGGCAGTGTTAGAGGCGGCGTGGCAGCGACCGAGTGTGAACAGCGATGCCTACAGCAGCTGCCCATTACACTCTGGTCGGCTTCAGCCCGGAACTCGACTGGAGGCGTCTCAGTTTCGTAAAGCCCATCCCGACGAACAGGGTGTGCAGTGCTTGCGGGTTAGTGAGAAAAAGAGCCGCGTTGCTGTCCTGCATGCACGTGCTGTGCGACTCCTGCTACGAGCAGTGTGACCAAGAAGGCTCCCACGTTTGTCCGCTCGACGGCCATGAGTGGCTCGACGAAGACGATGTCGAGTGGAGGGAATTTCCCCTTGAGCAGCTGCTGAAGAGAGAGGTAAGTGACTAGACTCCCACCCATTGTTGTTTTCAGATCTCTTACTGCCTCATTTCGCTGAATGATTCTTAAGTTGTCCGCCTTTTCGCATGTAGTAGTTTAAAATACGCGCAGCTGCTCCAAGAAAGGTTGCTCTGCACCACAGAATCATTTAGGTAGTCTTTGTAAAAAAAAAACTCTCAGGCTGTGGCGCATGAGCCTCGAGCAGCACCACTCCGCTATCGCGGCGCTGCCACCGCCCCCTCCTGCTACTGCTTACATGCGGGGAGGATAAAGAGTGCGAGGGAGCCATAGCCCTCACTCTCGGGCGTCCCTTGATATCATCGCCCGTGAAAACGTAGTGCAGCATTCATTCTGCCTGCGGCGTGTTTCTCTTACTGCCGGCGAGCTACGGCGCTTTGTGCGAGTAATTGCGGCATCCAGGACAAAGCTGCTCGCGGTACTTGCAAAGCTCTGTGGCATAGGAAATTGCTCAATCGCGAATATTCTTCATAAAACATTTTTTGTTCTACACATTCAGAGGCTCAAGCCTGTATATTATCCTAGCAGATATTTCCAGTATGGTGTTGGGTCGACCGATAATGTTTCATATTTGTAATATCTTTCTGTTTGCAGGGGAGGCACTAGGTTAAAATGTAATGTTGACTAGTCCCGGCACACCCAGGTGTGGTACGAAGTTGCATTGCGATATGCGGCTATTTGATAACTATTACTTTAAACACAAAAACAAGCCGCAACTTTGACTACAAAGGGCTCTCGTTAGAAAGGGCCGCGACCACTGTTCGCATGCATATTATTTTAAATACTTTGCAGACAAGACTTCCCCACTAATTAATGACTGCATTTGCGCTTGGCGCTGCCGTCTCTTTAATAAATCTTGAGTAAGATTGTAAAATCCTTTGGGACGTTCTCCCTCCCTTCCTAGCCGATAGAGTTACAACCACAGCCTCCACACTTTAGAAACTCCCTACTCTCTGGCCCCTCTCGATGGCCTGCAGACTACTGATTCCAGATAGCGCCTCCTTCCATGCACACATGATGCAGGCGCAAGTGAGTCACGTGATCTCTGAGCGCCACAGTTACATGAGTTATAACCGTTTATTCAGAATCGCGTAACGGAGACCACAGCCACAAGATGATCCTTTTGTCGATGACCGAGATCTCCTTGATGGTCACGTGTTGACCACTGCCAAGAGACGAACAATAACTTCCTGCGTTTCTTCATCGTGCTCTTTTCAAAACAAGTGTGTAAAAACGTTTTAGCCATCACTGCAGTGACCCGCATTGGGAGAATGCGAAAGCATTGACGCATTCTCAGATTTTTTTTCCCTCTCTTTGCTTCATTGGTCGCCTTTCTTCACATTTGCTCTGATTATACCCCATTCACCTCAATCACGCACTTTGGTATTTCAAATTTGGCGCCGTTGCTGCTTTCCCGTCACCCACTATATCCCCATTTAACCAATTCGGCAGTCCAACGACTTTTGCTTGTAATTAAGTACCTAATTATTCTATATCAATATAACTTTTTGTTCAGGTAAATGTTACTGAGCAAACCTAATTTAACCCAGTGCAAACATTATTTCCATTGATTTGCCTGTTTTCCACTATTTCGCCGTCCACAGTTGTTTTCCCGTCCACTCACTATATCTAAGCCCGAGCTATTTCGCAAGTTTTTCGAAACTATTGGCTCTAATTATTTACCATTTACCCTATCGACATAATTATTTTTGCGCAGCATCTTCATATCATATTCTATCGATTACAACAATTCGTTGGATTCTAACTCTTCTGAGAAGGTGAGAACTGCTGCCGATACGTTTTATTGACACGATGCCTCCAGCATAGCCAAGTAATGCTTTCGAATTAAAAAAGAAATGCATCCACATCATTCAGCGAGACAGTAGCAATAGCCTTGCACAATCACGTTTGGTATCTGGGGCCCATTACGCCGGCGTCAACAGGGGCAGGGCCTGTGACTGCTTGTGGGTAGAGCCTGGCAAAGTACTCTCCCTGAAGCCTTAGATGTCATTCCACTTGCCCAATGTCTCAGGTTTCGCAGCTCTCCATTGTTTTAAGACGCTGGCGGACTGGCCTGTCGACAATCGCCTGACACTTCTAAAATACAGCTAGCTGCACCTTGCTCGGAAGTTCAAAGCTGTGGAGAGGTGTGACTTAATGCTGTTCACAGTTCGCGAAGATTTAGACTGCAACATTTAAAAGATATACTGAACATGTGC